>NC_134555.1:21611412-21616412 GCF_025594145.1 Primulina tabacum | reverse complement strand
TTTTTCTTATTATTGCGTTTGATGAAATCATAGAAGAATTTTGTGCACCTGTCTCCCTGTTGAATATACGAGATTTTGGCTTTTTGAGCAATGAACAATCGTTCTGCTTCTAGTAGTAATTCTGTGTTGCGTTTGCATTCGCTGTACCCTTGCGGAGTAACACCCGAAGTAAGCATATACTCTTGAATGGATTTTAGTCTCTTATTTGCAACGCTAGCCCTTTTAGAGTAGGTGCCCGTCGAGCCAAGTGTTGGCCGAGTGTTCACAATGAAACTCTATGTATAAACAATCTTTATTTTAATAATATTTGAAATTATTGTTTTGGCAAATCTTTATCTGTATACCCATGCTAGTTGCATAGATAAAGCCCTTGAATATACAAATAGCAGAAAGAATATGAGATGCTCATATGATGAGTATCATGAAACTCATATTTGGAATACTGTATATTCTAAACAGTTCTTAGTCGATTCAGCCGCCGCTAAGAAGGATATAGGCCGCTAGAGTTCGAGACTAGTATTTGCGATGTGAGTACCATGTTTCATTGGTAGGGGACATTGTGATTTCCAAGCATGCAGATAGGTGCTCCTGGTAGAGTGCACTGAACAGCCCTCCATAAAAGGACTTTCCAAGTGGTTCTCACTTATCGAGTGGAAACGTCCTAGTTTATGGTTGTACACCATTAGTCCTTATGACCCGGGACAACATTGAGACTCTATGTGCTAGAATTACACTTTGACTTGTTTACCGACTCTTTAGGGGTCATCAGGTGGCAAGGTTGGGTGTTTTGTCGAAACATATAGGAGTCGATGCATTGTAGTCGGGGATTCACCGCTTACCTTCGGGTATGGATATCCTATGTGTATGTAGTATGAAATCTCTGATCAGAGTATGGTGGTAATTATGAAAGGGGTTTCATAGATTACACCATCGATGCAACTACAACATGACACATAGTATCGATTCATTGACAACTCTCGATAAACCAATGGTTGTCGAATCGGTCGGGATATATGAGTTGAAGGGACCGTACTTTACGCTAACCATAATTGAATGGTTCTTGCAGGCACTATAATTTGATACCTAGGGAATCATGTAAGCGATGCTGCTAGGCGTTTAACATGATTGGTTGGGTACTATCAGACTTTGGTTCTGACGTTCTTATTATCAAGGAGTTGATAAATAAGAATGGAGCAATTGGGGTATGCTCATATAAGGACATTTTTAGTCCGAATCACATGGATATGTGAACTCACGGCTAGTTGTATCAATAAACCATTGAGGGCCACACAAGTACTAGCTTTCTAGATCCCGTTGAGAAGTAAAATAGTTCAAAGTGTTGAACGGCTTATATATGAGTTTATAAGCGTAAGAAAAAATAGAATTATGACTTCTATGCGAGAAATGTAACTTTTAATTTATGTATGTGTTCCTAAATTAAAAGTAGGCCAAGTGAATAATGTATTTGAAAATTGTGATTTTCATAAACATTATTATGGACTAAATTAAATTAATTCAAGTGTTAAATTATTTAAACACTAGTGAGCCTAGTAGAGTCCAAATAATTAAATTATTTCAAGTGTTGAATTAATTAAACACTAGTGAGCCTAGTAGAGTCCAAATAATTAAATTAATTCAAGTGTTGAATTAATTAAATAATATTGGGCCTTGTAGAGCCCAATTGGAAATAATTATTTAACTGGTGGGCTTGAGTAAAATCAAGTAAACTATAAATGGGCTCAAATATGTTTGGGACATTTAAATAAAAGTCCATGGGCCTTGTAATTGTTACAAGCCCACTTGATATGCATGCTTGGGAGATGAAAGGTTGGTGAATACTTTTGATTAAAATATTGCATGGCATGCAACTTTTTTAGATCAACTTTTTCACTACCAAGACAACTCATCCTCCCTCATTCCACATGGGTGTTGGCCGAAAATTTGAAGGGCAACTCTCTCAAATTTTCTCTCATTTTTGTGTTCTTCAATTGTTGGAGAATCAAGTCACTTCTCTTTGAAAAAGCCTTACATTTTCTAGTGCAAGTGTGAGATGGATCTACAAAGTTGGTGGTGGGCCTAATTCTTGAAGGATAGGAGGAGAGCTTGTAGATTGCCATCCCATTCAAGAGCTTTGTTGTTTGACAACAAAGTTGAAGCCATCATCAACCTCAAGAGGTTGATAGGTAACGATTTTCTCAACACCCTATGTATGATATTTGGTGTTTTATTGTGTTTGCTACATAAAATAAGAGGTGGCCGAAATTTCTTGATGAAAAATCAAAATTTTTAACTTCCGTTGCGCTTCCGGTCACCGTAACCGATCCTCTCTCAAGCCCTTGAAGAAATATGACCGAATTGTTTCTTGTTCAGTAGTTGCTGCAGCTTTTTTAGGTTCTTAAAAATCTCTTTAAGTTTGAACTGTTGAATACCATAGCCTGAGAATTTCCAGTTGTCACGAACAGTATCCAAGAATAGATCACTAAGAGCCCACATGTTGAAGAACTTGAAAGGTTTTTGTCTCTGAATATCATGATTCAAAAAGGAAACCACACTGGCAGCATGATCAGAGATGCATCCCGGAGTAACAAATTCATCCAACCCATCTAAATTCGATGAAATCCATTCCTGATTGACCAAGACACGATCAAGTTTGCTACACACTTTGGGGCTATTCCAAGTAAACTTGCAGCCAATATACCGAAGATCTATCAAATCAAGAGAAGCGATACAATCAACAAAGTCTTTTGTGATATAATCTGTAATCGGCAACCCACCCTGTTTCTCAGATTGAGACAACACCGTATTGAAATCTCCAAGAGTTAACCACAGCAATGAGCAAGTTCCACCAAAAAACTTTAAGTCTTCCCACAAAGTTCTCATAAGCACAATTGTATTCAAGCCGTAGACAATTGACAAAGAAATTCTGCCAATAGTAGGAACATTATCAACCGTAACATGAACAGATTGCACTGAAATACTAACCATATTCAATTGGACTGTACGTGGGTTCCACAGAATTAGAATCCCGCCCTTATTACTGAGAGAGAAGTTTTGAATAAATTTCATACCTCAAAAGCGAGTTCGCATCATACCAAGGAGAGCTTTCTCATCAAATTTTGATTCTAGTAAACAAGCAACATCAATCTTACGAGAGTGTATCAAGAGTTTAACACTCTTCTGTTTTAGGGGCTTATGTAAGCCCCTAATGTTCCAACAGGCAACTAACATTGGGAAACATAGGCAATTTTGGGTTGCCGCCCCTTCCTCAAATTCCCAAAATATCATGTGTTATTCTTCTTGTTATCCATATCCACAAATTCAGTATCACATGAACTACACTCCTTCAAATCTTCGAAGAATTCAGACATTTCTTTATTGTTTGCTTGATCTTTTTCAGCAACAACGTTAACTTTCTTCTTTTTCTTATTCTTTTTCTTGTTGGCTACTGTATGGAAGCCTTCCGAGTCATCCTCTACGATTTTTCTTGTCCCCGCTGTATTAACATCTTCATTATCCATAATTTCCTTGCCTTTATCATTAAACACCGAGGCATTCACTACTTCGGGTACTGTAGGACCTTTAGCAATATCATGGGTGGTATCCTTTTCAGGAAATTCATCTTGCACAATCTTTTCTTTATCTTTAGTCCCATTCATATCTGCTACAGATTTGTTGCGCGTTGGTGCATGCGAATAGTGTTTCCCCATTCGCGATCTACCTCTTGAATTTCTCCTAGTCCACATGACACTACGAGATCTAGGGCGATTACTGGTAGTGTTTGGCTCCCCAGAGCTTTCCTCATTAGCAGCCGTAGAATCACACTCATTTATCACATGTCCAGTCTTCTTGCACTTGACACAAAATTTTATGTCTTGTTCATAGAGAAATTTTACTTCAATTGCACCAATAGGAAGCACAACTTTAATGTCCTTAATTTTCCTTTTAGAGGCTTCAACTTCAACTAGCACCCTTGAATATTTAACACGTTTGCGTTCATGGGTAAGCATATCCATGTGATTGGATTACCCACCCTAGATGCTAACTTTCTGAAAATTTTACTATTCCAACAATCCGGTGGAAGCCCATGGATTTTGACCCAAGAAGGAATCGAGTTCATATCTTCCTCCCTAAACCTGAAACATCTGGGCATATCCTTAAGAAATAAATGGAAACCAAAATCCAAGTAGGGTCCTCCATTAAGAATTCTATCTCTCATTTCGACAGAAGGGAAAGAGAAAAAATCCAGCCACTATCGTGAGTTTGAAAGCGCACTTCTGGTTCCCATCTGTTGACTAAGTCGAAAAGGGAAGCAGTCGGAGGCTTACCAATGATGATATAACCTAATAAACAGATACCATATGTCTGCTCAATAGAATCAATGTCTTCTAAACCAAACTCGAGGGTTTCAATGCCCGTATCCATGAATTCGAGTTTATAGTTAGCATTGGCCATTCGATTTCTTTTGAAAAAGCTAGCATAAAGAACTCGATTACCATTAGAGTGCATACTAGAGACCATCTTATCAGTGTTAAAAGCAGAGTTCATCTCATCAGAATTGTGAGGAGGTTCGGAGCTTTGATTATCCATTGTATTATCAGATAGTACCAAGTTCTTGCCATCACCATTTGCATTCTGACCACGCTTGTTGTGGTCTACCATATTCTGACCTGTATTCAAACCAGTAGGAGAATCATTTGGGAGTTGGTGTGACGGGAGACTTACCTGTAATTTTCATTTAGGTAATAACACAAACACCTGATATGCAGTGATAACTTGAATCTCAATCGCAAGTAACCTTAGTAACAAACCATAGCAAACAGAAAAACACCACAACGAGAGTAACAAGCAGCTGGAAACCACGCAAATAATTAGCTAATTAAAGCCAATTACAGTGGTGAAGAAGAAATCAGAAGCGCAAACGAGCTCTAGCACAACGAGGGAGAAACGCAGCTCACTCGCAAGACAAGGGTGAGAGGTTGAGACCAATAGAAAACTGACAA
>NC_134555.1:21571412-21603912 GCF_025594145.1 Primulina tabacum | reverse complement strand
ACTACGTGAAACTCTCATGATTTCGGCTCATATTATTGAGGGAACTCATGGCGATCGTCCATTAAGGTTCAACATCGATGGGTAAGGCTTGACACGTAAAGATGAACGACGTCATATTATTGGGTCCTAATCAAACGTGAGACTAAAGTTTATGTAGAGGGTTGCATTGAGATGCAATTGGAAACTACCTTTTATGAATTGTGATTGGCTGATATTATTCGGGATCATGATTCGCTAATTGGACCTTGCGTACCTACTGAGGAAAAGAGTTTTCCGTTTTCACTAGAGGGTAGTGAAAGAAGTCAAAACAGTGGGAGTAAACATTTATAGAGTAAAAGTCCATACTTTATATCTTACTAAATATTTTAAAATAGTCATTAACATTTATCTGTTATACTTTTCAGTACAATTTTTGACAATGTCTTCGATTCGCAATTCGCTATCCGCAATACTCGACAAACACATATTAACCGGACCTAACTACCTCAATTGGCTAAGAAACCTAAAAATTGTCTTGAATTAGGAAAGGATAGCATATACACTGACTGAGTCGCCCCCTGTTGAGGCTCCGACTGACTGCACTCCTGAGGAATTGCAGACTTACAAGCAATGGTGTGACCATGACTTGAAAGCCACGTGTTATATGCAGGCTTCTATGAATGATGAGCTGCAGAGATGTTGTGAAGGCCCTAAAACTCCTTTCTTGGAAATTTGCGGAAAAATTTAAAATTTTCTTTTTAAAAGAACTTAAATGGCCTCATTCATAAAATCACTGGTGAATCAAGTTCAATATTTCAAAATATTGCAGCGGAAGAAAATCAAAGTTTTTGCCAACAACAACGATTTAAAAATATCCAACAACTGATAAAAATTGTTTGCGAAGAAAATAACAACTGCTGCTCTGAGGTCCTCGGGTGCCACTACTGCCGACCCAAGCTGGCTCACTGGTCCCCGCCCTCGGCCCTGGCCTCATCAGTACCTACAACAATCAAGTCTAGTGAGCCTAAAGACTCAGCATGCATAAATCGCAGGTAACGAGTAAAAATCTGAATTTAAAATATGCATGAGTTAACATATCCTGTCCTGAGGCATACTGAAAATAATCTGTACTGAGCAATTATAATACGTGCATAACTGAACTGGAAATCACTGTAAAAATATTTGCTCCTTGGAGCCTGTACTGAAATATCTGGTAAAATTTTCTGTTGAGATTATGTTTTACGCCTGTGGCCACTGCACTAAGCTGAACTGATCGGTAACTGGCTACCGGGGAGGCTGAAACTGATCTGAGCTGGCCGGTCACTGGCGACCGGGTGGTACCATACTGAACTGATCGGTCACTGGCGACCGTATAAAATAACACTCCCACATAGTGAATGAACCACATGCCATATCGCATAAATCTCAAAAATAATCATTTTCTATTTAATGCACGTAAAATAATTAACTGGCGTAATGAAAATTCCTGTAATTTTACCAACTGGATTGGATTGGATCGTTCCCAGGCTCGCTGCAACCTAACTGTGCCATGAAAAATATGCAATAGCTTAAACATGACCAACTATGCAATTTACGTTCAAAAGATGCGACTATGACGCCTAATGACTTCGCATTTAATCATGACTCCGAGCCAACCTGAACCGACACTGAACCGACATATAGTCATGATTAAAATACGCTGAAAAATCATAAAATAATGTTCCTAAAATGATAGGGTCGAAATCTAGGTGGAATGGAGGCCAAAACACGAAACGCTCTTTCGAGAGTCAATTTGGCACATTGCACCGTAAATTCTCGTACGACCTCAAAAATGATCCAAATGACGAACGGTCAAAAACATGACCTTCCCAACTCAATGAGGCACTGTCCAGTCCAAGGCCATGGGCTAAAAGCCAACCAAGAACTCAAACGACGCTTCTGAACAGCAGCATACATGCTGTCAAAAATACAGCAGCTGCGCACTTGTTTTTCCTTGTGTCGTTTTCGAGGCTACCGGCCATTGGGGCGTGAACCACCGACCAGAGACTCTTACCAACATCCCAAGGAATGATTTGAACCATGGCTAAGGGCCCTAGGCCAGCCACAATCCGCATCACACCAAATCTTAACCGAAGGGTCCAACCGAGAGCAACGTGCATGCGTGTGTAGTGTTTATGCTATGATCGATGTCTTGCGTCGTTCCAGTGGCCATTTGATTGACCATGGCACGATCTAGACATCTAGGAGCATGATATGAACCGTGGCTAAGGGCCATAGGCCAACCAAGATCCACACCAAGCCACAAAAGAAACGAACCATATGCTGAAAAATGGAAGGGCCGAATGGGGAAAGGGGCTGTTCTTGTTGATTATTTAAAAACCGATGAGCCATGGACCAAGCCACCAAAAGGGCAACTTAGTCACGTCTTAGACATGCTAGGGAAGTGATCCAACCATGGCTAAAGGCCCTTGGGGCAGCCAAGATCAGATCCACAACCCTTGACACAAAACTGAAATTTCGAATCACATTTCTGCACTTATGGGGAACTTGCTGTCATTCTGAATTTCCAGCAAGCATGGGGCTGGTTTGAATGGACCAACATGGTCCTAATGCATCCTACTACATGTATACAAGCCGCCTTGGGAGCCTGGAGTCGATCCAATACCTGAAACCATCAAAACTCAGAAAAACGTGAAGCTTGTCAAGGGAAGGGCCGAAATTCTGCATGTGTGTTCCAAAATATTTTGACATGTATCTCGGTTTTTGCTTGCTAAAACATGATCATGTACTGAAAAATAAATGATAATATGACTTGATTGAGGTTTGAAAGAAATCTAGACATGCCTGGTTTCGTTTTGAAAGAAAACGAACGAAACAACGACGACGCGGCACGGAGGAGGTGGAGCGCTTCTCTTGCTCTTTCTAGTTCTCGATTTTTTTCTTGCCTTCCCTCTAGCTAAGACTCACGATTTTTACACTGAAAATGGATCTGAATGGTGAGGTATTTCGGTGGAGAGGGAGAGGGATTGAGTGGTTATGAAGGTGAGGAGAAGGGTGCACAAAAATAGGATCATATCAAGACCAAGTCCACTCCCCTTTTGAATTTGAATTTTCAATTGATATCAAATGAGTTGGTGGATGCTTCTAGGAGGTGGTGGCCGAAATTTTGCTTATTTTCTAGTCTAGGATATGTCCATTAATTAATTAAATTGTGCTCCCAAAAATCCTAGAATTATCCTACAACTTACATGCAAAGAAATGGTCAAAAGGTTGATGAGTTGGCAATTAAATTGTCTAGCAACTATGGGGGCCGAAAATTGCAATAAAATGAAGGGGAAATATTGTTATCTAGTCAACTAATAATCCTTGAAAGCCTTACTAATCCTTTAATTAATTTAGTGAGCTAACCCATTAATTTAATAACTTAAATGAGTTCATTTCTTAATCACCTCAAATAATTAAATTAAAATCCTCAACTAACTTAAATAATTCCTTAAATTTCTTTTTAACTTAAATGAACTTACTTGCTAGCTAAATTAACTTTTGGAAATATTTCTCAAATCTTAAATTCTATCTCAAAACTCCAACTCCAGTCCGGCCTCACTGAAAATACTGAAATGCTAAAAATCAATCTACTGAACTGAAATAATGAAATAATTAACTTCAAACAAATGCATTTAAAATAATCATGCAATGAAGTCAATTAAATTTAAAAATCTAGAATTATGCATGGCTTATACGTCTACTGATTTACGGGTTCTACAATCCTTCCCCCCTTAAATAAATTTCGTCCTCGAAATTAGAACTCACCGAATAACTCGGGGTATCTACTTCTCATCTCCGGCTCAGACTCCCACGTAGCTTCCTCCTCTGAATGGTTGAGCCATTTGACTTTGACTCGCTTAACCAACTTGTTCCGAAGTTTCTTCTCCTGTCTGTCTAGGATCTGCACGGGTCTCTCCTCATAAGATAAGTTCGGAGTAAGCTGCAACGGCTCGAAATTCAGCACATGCGAAGGATTTGCCATATACTTCCTCAGCATGGAAACGTGAAAGACATTGTGTACTCCGGCCAGATTTGGCGGAAGAGCCACACGATACGCTAGCGTCCCAACTCTGTCGAGGATCTCAAACGGTCCAATGAATCTCGGACTGAGCTTCCCTTTCTTGCCAAATCTCATGACACCCTTCATAGGTGCCACTTTCACGAAGACATGATCGCCCACTGCAAACTCTAACTCTCTCCTCCGCTGATCGGCATAACTCTTCTGTCGGCTCTGGGCAGTCCTCATCCTATCACGGATCTTGACTACTACATCTGCTGCCTGCTGAACCATCTCTGGACCCAACTCTGCTCTCTCTCCTACTTCATCCCAATGAACAGGAGATCTACACTTGCGGCCATACAGTGCTTCATACGGAGCCATACCTATAGACGACTGGAAACTGTTGTTATAGGTGAACTCTACCAATGGTAAGTTCGACTCCCAACTCCCAGAGAAATCAATGACGCAAGCACGGAGAAGATCCTCTAAGATCTGAATAACTCGCTCCGACTGCCCATCCGTCTGCGGATGGAAAGCTGTGCTAAACAGCAACTTCGTACCCAAAGTCGAATGCAAACTCTTCCAAAACGAGGAAGTGAATCTGGGATCTCTGTCGGATACGATAGAAACTGGAATACCGTGGAGTCGGACTATCTCTCGGATATACAGCTCTGCATACTGAACCATGGTGAAAGTCGTCTTAATAGGCAAGAAGTGCGCTGATTTGGTAAGACGATCTACAATCACCCAGATAGCATTCGATCCTCTGGCTGACCTCGGCAATCCGGTCACAAAGTCCATGGTAATGTTCTCCCACTTCCACTCGGGAATAGGAAGAGGCTTGAGCAAACCTGCTGGTCTCTGATGCTCGGCCTTCACTAACTGGCAAGTCAGGCACTCGGATACAAAACGCCTGATGTCCTTCTTCATTCCTGGCCACCAATACAATAGCTGCAGATCTTTGTACATCTTCGTACTCCCAGGGTGAATGGAGTACGGGGACGTATGGGCCTCTGATAAGATGTCTGCTCGGATAGAATCACTGCTGGGAACCCATATCCTATCTCGGTATCTCACAATACCGTCGCTGACTGAATACAAAACACTGCCCTTAGCTTCATCTCTCTTCTTCCACTGTGCCAACTGCTCATCTGCTGCCTGACCGCTGCGAATACGGTCAAAAAGAGAGGACTGGATAGTCAAGGTAGATAAACGAGGAACTCTACCTCGAGGGTAAGTCTCAAGATCAAACCTCTGCATCTCGATCTGAAGAGGTTTCTGCATCGTCAAATGAGCCATCCCTGCGACTTTCCTGCTCAAAGCATCCGCAACTACATTAGCTTTACCCGGGTGGTAGCTAATGTCACAATCGTAGTCTTTCACAAGCTCCAACCAACGTCTCTGACGCATGTTCAGCTCCTTCTGCGTAAAGAAATACTTGAGGCTCTTATGGTCGGTAAAGATCTGGCACTTCTCTCCATACAGATAGTGCCTCCAAATCTTCAAAGCAAAAACTACGGCCGCTAACTCCAGATCATGGGTAGGGTAGTTCTTCTCGTGGATTTTCAGCTGTCGAGAAGCATACGCTATCACTCTCCCATGCTGCATCAAAACTGCACCTAAACCAAGCTTCGAAGCATCGGTATAAAGAACAAACTCGCCAGATCCTGACGGTACAGCCAAAACGGGTGCTGAGATAAGAGCTTGCTTCAAAGTATCGAAGCTCTTCTGACACTCCTCGCTCCACACAAACTTTACATTTTTCTTGGTCAGTGCTGTGAGTGGAACGGCTATGGATGAGAATCCCTGGATGAATTTCCTGTAATATCCTGCTAGCCCAAGAAAACTGCGGATCTCTGATGCATTCTGAGGCACAACCCAATCTCTGACTGCTACAACTTTCGCCGGGTCTACCTCAATGCCACTGCTAGAAACAATGTGGCCCAAGAACGCCACCTTCTCTAACCAGAATTCGCACTTACTGAACTTTGCGAATAGTTTATGTTTCTGCAATGTCTGCAACACTGTGGTCAGATGCCTGCTGTGCTCCTCCCGACTCTTGGAGTAAACGAGAATGTCATCTATGAACACTATCACAAACTGATCAAGGTACGGCTGAAATACGCGATTCATTAGATCCATGAAGATCGCTGGCGCATTCGTCAGACCGAACGGCATCACTAGGAACTCGTAGTGGCCATAACGAGTCCTGAAAGCTGTCTTCGAGACATCAGCATCTCTCACCCTCAACTGGTGATAACCGGAACGCAGATCTATCTTGGAGAAAATCGAAGCTCCCTGCAACTGGTCAAACAGATCCTCAATCCTCGGCAGTGGGTATTTATTCTTCACTGTAACCCTGTTCAACTCCCGGTAGTCAATGCAAAGCCTCATCGAGCCATCCTTCTTTTTCACGAATAAGACTGGCGCGCCCCAAGGAGAAAAGCTCGGGCGAATGAACTCCTTGTCGAGAAGTTCTTGGATCTGCTTCTTAAGCTCTGCCATCTCTGTCGGTGCTAGTCGGTATGGCGCTTTGGATATCGGAGTCGTACCTGGCATAAGCTCAATGGAAAACTCCACCTCTCTCTCTGGTGGCATACCAGAGACGTCTTCGGGAAAAACGTCTAAGAAATCTCTAACAATCGGAACATCTGAGGCTGACTGGCTGGGTTCATCGGGGACAGATAAAAAGGTTGCTAGAAATGCCCGACACCCTCTATGCATGAGCTTCCTAGCCTGAACATAAGGAATAATGCGCGGTAAGGAAAAGTACCTGTCCGGCTCAAATAAGAACTGCTCCATTCCAGGCGGTCGGACAAGAACGGATCTCCGCTGGAAGTCTATCAACACTCTGTTCCTCAGTAGCCAGTCCATCCCTAGGATGATGTCAAATTCCGGCATCGGTAGCACAATCAGATCCGCATAAACAAGATTACCGTGCAACTCAAGGTCTATATCTCGGATAACATTGGTAGCTGCCATCTCCTCTCCTGACGGCAACACTACTGAAAAGGCTGTATCTAGCCCAATGGTCTGGATCTTGAGAAAGTTTGCAAAGACCTCCGAAATAAATGAGTGAGTGGCCCCTGAATCTATCAAGGCCTTGGTAGCGGAACCAGATATAAAAATTCTCCCTGAAAGAGCGGAGCTCTAAGTTGAATCCCACTACAAGATCTAAACTTATAGACATGCAAAGGTCTAGGTTCCTCTAGCTTAATTTCCCCGAAATAAATCTGAGTAGAGCATGCAATCCTATAACAGTTCTAAGTTCAAAATCTAAATCCCGATTCCCAACATGCGGAACTTCAAATAATAACTTAAAGTTTAAAGGTACCTGTCAACAACATAGTCTCCGGGTTGGCTTCCGCGGCATGGAGAGCAAAAACTCTGCCTTGGGTAGGCAGATTCCTCTGAGGGCACTGCAGCAACATGTGGTCTGGACTGCCACACTTAAAACACTTTCCTGAGCCAGCCATACATGCTCCAGGATGGCGACGTGAGCACCTGGGACAGACTGGGTGCTCCTGAGTCCTCGGGGCTAGGCGTCCCCGCTGCTGCTGCTGCTGGCCTCTGTTCCTGGGCGGTCCATGAAAAGGCCTCTTATTCTGCTGCTGATGCTGATGAGGAGGAGGGCGGTGCGGTGCCTGGACTGGGCGCTTGCCCTGGCGATCCCTCTCGATATCCCGCAGATCCTGCTCTGCGGCTAGGGCCTTGGAGACGGCAACCTCATAAGTAGCAGGGTCAGATACCCTAACATCCCGGCGCAATATCGGCCGTAAACCCACCAGGAAGTGCATCAGCTTGGCTTTGGCATCATTCGCTATCAGGGGCACAAAGTGACAGCCCCTCTCGAACTTACGGATAAACTCCGTAACCGACATATCCCCCTGTCTCAGGCTCATGAACTCGGTGGTCAGCCTGGTGCGAACCTCCTCAGCAAAATACTTGGAGTAGAAAACCTCCGTAAAGCGGGTCCAAGAAAGTGTAGCCAATGTAAGGGCTACCGAAGCTCCTTCCCACCATAAGCGGGCGTCTCCAGTGAACAAGTAGGTGGCACATCGGACTCGGTCTGCGTCCCCCAGCTCCATAAAATCGAAGATAACCTCGAGGGATTTGATCCATCCCTCGGCAACCATGGGGTCAGATGCCCCAGAGAATTCCTTCGGGCGCATCTTCATGAATCGCTCATACACTGCCTCGGGCCCTGTCGGCCTGGCTGCGGCTGCGGCTACGGCTGCGGCATTGCCCCCCGCAAACTGTGCGAAGAACTGTGCCATCCCAGCTAACATCTGGGCACTCATGTCCTGTGGGGGCGGTGGAGGAGGTGGTAGGTCTTCCTCCGGTCTATGCTCCTCTCTGGCCTCTCGGCGAGGCTCCACCTCTCTGTTGCGCTCTAAAATGCGTCTAGGGGGCATACTGTTCCAACATAACCCATACGTAACTAACATGCATAATTCCATAATTTATTTTAAATGAACTCTGAAATACTGAAAATCTGGAAGCATGCTGACAAAATAATTCATGCTATAACTGAAATGCTGAACAAAATGCTGAACTGAAAAAAAAAAACTTACAGACCAAAGGCGTGGCTTCGTGAGCTTCTCGCGGTCAGTAGTAGTGAAACCCTATACAGAACCACCGCTCTGATACCAACTGTGAAGGCCCTAAACTCCTTTCTTGGAAATTTGCGGAAAAATTTAAAATTTTCTTTTTAAAAGAACTTAAATGGCCTCATTCATAAAATCACTGGTGAATCAAGTTCAATATTTCAAAATATTGCAGCGGAAGAAAATCAAAGTTTTTGCCAACAACAACGATTTAAAAATATCCAACAACTGATAAAAATTGTTTGCGAAGAAAATAACAACTGCTGCTCTGAGGTCCTCGGGTGCCACTACTGCCGACCCAAGCTGGCTCACTGGTCCCCGCCCTCGGCCCTGGCCTCATCAGTACCTACAACAATCAAGTCTAGTGAGCCTAAAGACTCAGCATGCATAAATCGCAGGTAACGAGTAAAAATCTGAATTTAAAATATGCATGAGTTAACATATCCTGTCCTGAGGCATACTGAAAATAATCTGTACTGAGCAATTATAATACGTGCATAACTGAACTGGAAATCACTGTAAAAATATTTGCTCCTTGGAGCCTGTACTGAAATATCTGGTAAAATTTTCTGTTGAGATTATGTTTTACGCCTGTGGCCACTGCACTAAGCTGAACTGATCGGTAACTGGCTACCGGGGAGGCTGAAACTGATCTGAGCTGGCCGGTCACTGGCGACCGGGTGGTACCATACTGAACTGATCGGTCACTGGCGACCGTATAAAATAACACTCCCACATAGTGAATGAACCACAAGCCATATCGCATAAATCTCAAAAATAATCATTTTCTATTTAATGCACGTAAAATAATTAACTGGCGTAATGAAAATTCCTGTAATTTTACCAACTGGATTGGATTGGATCGTTCCCAGGCTCGCTGCAACCTAACTGTGCCATGAAAAATATGCAATAGCTTAAACATGACCAACTATGCAATTTACGTTCAAAAGATGCGACTATGACGCCTAATGACTTCGCATTTAATCATGACTCCGAGCCAACCTGAACCGACACTGAACCGACATATAGTCATGATTAAAATACGCTGAAAAATCATAAAATAATGTTCCTAAAATGATAGGGTCGAAATCTAGGTGGAATGGAGGCCAAAACACGAAACGCTCTTTCGAGAGTCAATTTGGCACATTGCACCGTAAATTCTCGTACGACCTCAAAAATGATCCAAATGACGAACGGTCAAAAACATGACCTTCCCAACTCAATGAGGCACTGTCCAGTCCAAGGCCATGGGCTAAAAGCCAACCAAGAACTCAAACGACGCTTCTGAACAGCAGCATACATGCTGTCAAAAATACAGCAGCTGCGCACTTGTTTTTCCTTGTGTCGTTTTCGAGGCTACCGGCCATTGGGGCGTGAACCACCGACCAGAGACTCTTACCAACATCCCAAGGAATGATTTGAACCATGGCTAAGGGCCCTAGGCCAGCCACAATCCGCATCACACCAAATCTTAACCGAAGGGTCCAACCGAGAGCAACGTGCATGCGTGTGTAGTGTTTATGCTATGATCGATGTCTTGCGTCGTTCCAGTGGCCATTTGATTGACCATGGCACGATCTAGACATCTAGGAGCATGATATGAACCGTGGCTAAGGGCCATAGGCCAACCAAGATCCACACCAAGCCACAAAAGAAACGAACCATATGCTGAAAAATGGAAGGGCCGAATGGGGAAAGGGGCTGTTCTTGTTGATTATTTAAAAACCGATGAGCCATGGACCAAGCCACCAAAAGGGCAACTTAGTCACGTCTTAGACATGCTAGGGAAGTGATCCAACCATGGCTAAAGGCCCTTGGGGCAGCCAAGATCAGATCCACAACCCTTGACACAAAACTGAAATTTCGAATCACATTTCTGCACTTATGGGGAACTTGCTGTCATTCTGAATTTCCAGCAAGCATGGGGCTGGTTTGAATGGACCAACATGGTCCTAATGCATCCTACTACATGTATACAAGCCGCCTTGGGAGCCTGGAGTCGATCCAATACCTGAAACCATCAAAACTCAGAAAAACGTGAAGCTTGTCAAGGGAAGGGCCGAAATTCTGCATGTGTGTTCCAAAATATTTTGACATGTATCTCGGTTTTTGCTTGCTAAAACATGATCATGTACTGAAAAATAAATGATAATATGACTTGATTGAGGTTTGAAAGAAATCTAGACATGCCTGGTTTCGTTTTGAAAGAAAACGAACGAAACAACGACGACGCGGCACGGAGGAGGTGGAGCGCTTCTCTTGCTCTTTCTAGTTCTCGATTTTTTTCTTGCCTTCCCTCTAGCTAAGACTCACGATTTTTACACTGAAAATGGATCTGAATGGTGAGGTATTTCGGTGGAGAGGGAGAGGGATTGAGTGGTTATGAAGGTGAGGAGAAGGGTGCACAAAAATAGGATCATATCAAGACCAAGTCCACTCCCCTTTTGAATTTGAATTTTCAATTGATATCAAATGAGTTGGTGGATGCTTCTAGGAGGTGGTGGCCGAAATTTTGCTTATTTTCTAGTCTAGGATATGTCCATTAATTAATTAAATTGTGCTCCCAAAAATCCTAGAATTATCCTACAACTTACATGCAAAGAAATGGTCAAAAGGTTGATGAGTTGGCAATTAAATTGTCTAGCAACTATGGGGGCCGAAAATTGCAATAAAATGAAGGGGAAATATTGTTATCTAGTCAACTAATAATCCTTGAAAGCCTTACTAATCCTTTAATTAATTTAGTGAGCTAACCCATTAATTTAATAACTTAAATGAGTTCATTTCTTAATCACCTCAAATAATTAAATTAAAATCCTCAACTAACTTAAATAATTCCTTAAACTTCTTTTTAACTTAAATGAACTTACTTGCTAGCTAAATTAACTTTTGGAAATATTTCTCAAATCTTAAATTCTATCTCAAAACTCCAACTCCAGTCCGGCCTCACTGAAAATACTGAAATGCTAAAAATCAATCTACTGAACTGAAATAATGAAATAATTAACTTCAAACAAATGCATTTAAAATAATCATGCAATGAAGTCAATTAAATTTAAAAATCTAGAATTATGCATGGCTTATACGTCTACTGATTTACGGGTTCTACAGATGTTTTGAGGATGCAAAGAGTGCTGCTGACATTCATTTGCATCTCAAGGAGCTCTTTGGTGAGCAAACACGGCCTCTTAGGCATGCTACCGTCAAGGAGCTGATCACTTTGCGCATGCGAGATGGGGCCTCGGTCCATGAGCATGGCCTGAAGTTGATTGGGCTCGTGGACAAGCTCGTTGGCATCGATCTGATGTTGCCTTCGTAGTTGACCACCGACGTTTTGCTCTTATCGTTGCCTAGCTCATTTGATCCTTTTGTGGTGAATTTCAGCATGAACAAGCTAGAGCCGACCCTTGAGAGTTGGTGAACATGCTTGTGACCTTTGAGTCCACTATCAAGAAAGAGAAGTTGGTTCTTTATGTGGGTTCTTCATCTGGTACGAAGATTGATCCACATGGCAAGGGAAAGAAGCGTTCTTTCCAACGTCCCAAGAAGAATGTGCCCTTGTTGAGGCAATCTCTGAATCCCGTTTAGGCAGCCACACCAGTTAAGGCTAACAAGACTGCTGATGTATGTCATCACTGCAAGAAGCCTGGACATTGGAGGCGTAACTTCAGGGAATATCTTGCCCAGAAGAGTTCTTGAAACGGTATGTTCTAAATTGAAGTAAAGATTTCAATTAACTCTACTTCTTGGGTATTAGATACCGGTTGTGGCTCACATCTCTGTAATGATTTACAGGTGATTGGAAAATGTAGGAAGCTTAGGGAAGGTGTGACCTTCTTGAGGATGGGCAATGGAGCAAGAGTAGCTGCCAAGGCTGTTGAAGATGTTTACTTATTGTTGAACAATAGTTTTAAGTTAATTTTATGAGATGTTTTGTTTGTACTTAATTTTGTGAAAAACATTGTTTCCATTTCTATACTGATAAAAATGGATATTCTTGTTTATTTACAAAGGTGTTTACAACATTTACAAGAATGAAAGTTTAATTGGTACTGGAGAACTTGAAAACGATCTCTACACCTTAAAATTGAAAGATATTCCACTAAATGTCCATTCTAAGGCAGACACCATATGAGATATGGATGGGTAAGCCTCCCAAATATTCTTATCTTAGAATATGGGGGTGCCCTGCTTATGTGAAGCAGGTAGTGGGAGATAAATTGGATAGTCGATCCATTTTATGTTACTTTGTGGGATATCCAAAGAATTCTGTTGGATATTACTTCTATCATCCCCAAGAAACAAAGGTGTTTGTTTCTAGGAAAGCAACCTTTTTGGAAAAGGAATTTCTATTGGATAGAAAAGGGGAGATGATAGAACTCGAGGAGGTTCGAGAGACACCCACAATTATAGAACTCACACCCGAATAGCCAAGAGAGGAGATACAAGCTCCTAGATGATCCGAGAGAGTCTCGAGACCACCTATGAGGTATGGTCTGCTTCTTGAAGAGGGCCATAATGAGCCTAACCATGGATGTGATCCAAGGACCTTCAAGGAAGCGTTATCTGATGCCGATTCATCCAAGTGGCTTGAAGCGATGTAATCTGAGATGAATTCCAGGCATTCGAACCAAGTGTGGAATCTCGTGGATCCACCTAAGGGAATTGTTCCCATAGGGTGTAAATTTATTTACAAGAGGAAACTTGGGTCAGATGGGAAGGTATTGACCTTCAAGGCGCGACTGGTGGCAAAAGGATATACTCAAAGACAAGGAGTTGACTTTGTGGAAACCTTTTCTCATGTTGCATTGTTCAAGTCCATAAGGATATTGTTAGCCATAGCTGCATGGTATGACTATGAGATATGGCAGATGGATGTCAAGACAGCCTTTCTTAATGGGGATATTAAGGAAGAGATTTACATGTCTCAACCTGAAGGGTTTACATCTATCGGAATTGAGCATATGGTATGCAAACTTCAAAGATCTGTTTATGGCCTAAAGCAGGCATCTAGGAGTTGGAACCTCATATTCGATAGTACAATCAAAGATTTTGGTTTTGCTAAGAATCCTGAGGAACCCTGTGTATAGAAAGGTCAGTGGGAGTGCTGTGACATTCCTTGTGCTTTATGTTGATGACATTCTACTCATTGGAAATGATGTAGGGATGTTGCAATCAACTAAGATATGGTTAGCGAGTAAGTTCTCGATGCAGGACTTGGGTGAAGCATCTTTTGTATTGGGAATACAGATCTATATAGATAGATCAAAAAGATTGCTTGGTCTCACCCAGTCCACATATATTGATACCATCGTGAAGCGGTTCTCGATGGATGAGTCCAAGAGAGGACATCTACCAATGTGTCATGGCGTGTCCCCATCCAAGTCTATGTCTCTCAAGACTGATGCAGAGATAGTGGTGATGACAAGCATTCCTTATGCATCTGCGATTGGTAGCATCATGTATGGGATGATATCTACACGTCCTGAAGTGGCTTTTGCCCTAAGTGTAGTGAGTAGATATCAATCCAACCCTGGTCTTCCACACTGGAAAGCTCTGAAAGACATCCTCAAGTATTTGAGAAGGACCAATAAGTTGTTCTTGGTCTATGGGGGTGGAGAACTTAAATTGGAAGGCTATATCGACTCTAGCTTCCAAAGCGATATCGATGACTCGAAGTAAACCTCTGGGTTCATATTCATGCTGAATGGTGCTGCTGTCTCTTGGAAGAGTTCCAAGCGAGACAGTACTGCGGATTCCACCACTGAGGCCGAATACATTGCTGCATCAGATGCAGCAAAGGAGGATGTTTGGATAAGGAATTTCGTCCAAAAGTTGGACGTCATTCCTAATGAAGTTGCTCCTGTCCCGGTGTTGTATGACAACACGGGAGCTATAGCTCAAGCAAAGGAGCCGAGGTCTCATTAGAAATCCAAACACGTATTGAGAAAGTACCACATCCTTTGAGAGATTGTTGAAAGAGGAGATGTCACGATTGGCGAAGTCGGCTCCGCAGATAATGTTGCTGATCCGCTAACCAAGCCTTTACCTGGACCATTATTCGAGTAGCATCGCGAATTGATGGGTACTTGGCTCTAGTGCAAGTGGGAGATATCTAGAATAGGTGCACGTCGAGCCAAGTGTTGGCCGAGTGTTCACAATGAAACTCTATGTATAAACAATCTTTATTTTAATAATATTTGAAATTATTATTTTGGCACATCTTTATCTGTATATCCATGCTAGTTGCATAGATAAAGCCCTTGAATATACAAATAGTAGAAAGAATATGAGATGCTCATATGATGAGTATCATGAAACTCATATTTGGAATACTATATATTCTAAAAAAATCCTAGTCGATTCAGCCGCCGCTAAGAAGGATATAGGCCGCTCGAGTCCGAGACTAGTATCTGCGATGTGAGTACCATGTTTCATTGGTAGGGGACATTGTGATGCCCGAGCATGCATGTAGGTGCTCGTGGTAGAGTGCACAGAACAACCCTCCATAAAGGACTTTCCTAGTGGTTCTCACTTATCGAGTGGAAACGTCCTAGTTTATGGTTTTACACCATTAGTCCTTATGACCCATGACAACATTGAGACTCTATATGCTAGCATTGTACTTTGACTTGTTAACTGACTCATATGGGGTCATCAGGTGGCAAGGTTGGGTGCTTTGTCGAAACATATAGGAGTTGATGCATTGTAGTCGGGGATTCACCGCTTACCTTCGGGTATGGATATCCTATGTGTATGTAGTATGAAATCTCTGATCAGAATATGGTAGTAATTATGAAAGGGGTTTCATAGATTACATCATCGATGCAACTACGACATGACACATAGTATCGATTCATTGACAACTCTTGATATAGCAATGGTTGTCGAATCGGTCGGGATATATGAGTTGAAGGGACCGTACTGTACGCTAACCAGAATTGAAGGGTTCTTGCAGGCACTATTATATTATACCTAGGGAATCATGTAAGCGATGCTGCTAGGCATTTAACATGATTGGTTGGGTACTATCAGACTTGAGTTCTGACGTTCTTGTTATCAAGGAGTTGATAAGTAAGAATGGAGCAATTGGGGTATGCTCGTATAAGGACATGTTTAGTCCGAATCACATGGAGATGAGAACCCACGGCTAGTTGTATCAATGAACCATTGAGGGCTACACAAGTACTAGCTTTCTAGATCCCGTTAAGAAGCTAAAATAGTTCAATGTGTTGAATGGCTTATAAATGAGTTTATAAGCATAAGGAAAAATAGAAGTATGACTTCTATGAGGAAATGTATTTTAATTTATGAATGTGTTCTAAATTAAAAGTTGGCCAAACAAATATGTATTTGAAAATTGTGATTTTCATAAACATTATTATGGACTAAATTAAATTAATTCAAGCGTTGAATTAATTAAACACTATTGGACCTAGTAGAGTCCAAATAATTAAATTAATTCAAGTGTTGGTTTAATTATATAACATTGGGCCTCGTAGAGCCCAATTAGAAATAATTATTAAACTAGTGGGCTTGAGTAAAATCAAGTAAATGTTAAATGGTATCAAATGTGTTTGAGTACATTTAAATAAAGTCCATGGGCCTTGTAATTGTTACAAGCCCAAGTCATATTGCATGCATGGGAGATGAAGGGTTGGAGATTACTTTTTCAATCTCCAAGGCTTGGTATGCTAAAAGTGCTTTATCTTTTTATACAACCAAGGCTAGTCATCCCTCTCCCCATGACACCTAGTTGGCCGAAATTTTGAGGGAGTTTTCTCCTCAATTTTTCTCTCCTTTTGTTCTTCAATTGTTGAGGAATTCATATACTTCTCAAAGAAAAATCCTTATATTTTTCTAGTGCAAAATATGAGAGGATCTACCTAGTTGGTGGTGGCTTTATTTTAGAGTAAGGAGTGCTCTTTGGAAGCTTTTAGAAGTTCTTGCCATACAAGAGTTAGGGTGTTTACACCTTAGTTGGAGCCATCATCAACTTCAAGAGGTTGATAGGTATAATTTCTTTACACCCTATGAATGTCATAGTTGTGTTTTTGTATATGCTACAACACTAGTACATAGGTGGCCGAAATTTTCTTGTTAAAAATCAATATTTTGAACTTCCGTTGTGCTTTCGGTCACCTAAAATCGATCTCTTTCACTAACGATCCTTTAGATCTTTGGAATTTGAAGCTAGAGGTGTCAGAAATGTTACCACAGGGATAACTAGCTTGTGGCAGCCAAGCGTTCATAGCGACGTTGCTTTTTGATCCTTCGATGTCGGCTCTTCCTATCATTGTGAAGCAGAATTCACCAAGTGTTGGATTGTTCACCCACCAATAGGGAACGTCAGCTGGGTTTAGACTGTCATGAGACATGTTAGTTTTACCCTACTGATGAAAGCATCGCAATATTAATTCAACCTAGTACGAGAGGAACCGTTGATTCGCACAATTGGTCATCGCGCTTGGTTGAAAAGCCAGTGCCGCGAAGCTACCGGGCGCTGGATTTTGACTGAACGCCTCTAAGTCAGAATCTTGGCTAGAAGCAAAGCACGCGCCCGCCGTCCGCTTGTCGACCCGCATTAGGGGCCCTCGAGCTCCCAAGGGCACGTGTCGTTGGCCAAGCCGTCGTGGCGGACGGGCCTCGTTGGCTGCCTTGAAGTATAATGTCCATCGAGCGGCAGGTAGAATCCTTTGCAAACGACTTAAATACGCGACGGGGTATTGTAAGTGGCAGATTGGCCTTGCTGCCACGATCCACTGAGATTCAGCCCTTTGTCGCTCTGATTCGTCCCTCCTCCACGTCTCAAATACCACATCAAAACAATATGGGAGGATGTTCGGCCCATTCACCCTGGACAGACCAGGCCTTCGGCGTGCAAAGTCTTGGAACGAGATTTTTTTTGTCCCAAGTGTACGAGCCCTTACAGCAAGATTTTATTGCGTCCCCGATCGCACTAGTCTGAAGGGCCTAACACCGTGATTTTGCCGATTCTCGAATTGCTAGAATAATGGTCAAGACAGGCGAACATTTGCGCACTCGCGTGGGAAATAGCTTGATTCTCCCTAGCTGATCTTGTTTTCCCCAGAGTTTTCGTCTGTAAGGAATCCTTTCATATGTGTCTAACATGCGTTTACCCGTTCGGAAATTTCGCGGAATTCAGGTTAAGGGAAGTCGCCAAAGTGGGTGAGATAAATGACGATTTCCCCAGGCCAATGATTGTTTTCCTACGAGTTTTCATGCACAAACAAGGCGCTTGTGGTGTTGGAACATGAAACAAGGTTACTCAAGCCCCGAGTACGTGCAGCAAGTGGCCAACACGGGTTACAAACACGACGATTCTCCCGAATCTGACAAAACAATGTTGTTTTTCGTCGAGTTTTCATATTTTAATAATGTGTCTGTCTATGGTGTTGGATAACCCATTTGTGGCGTTGGAATTGAATTCGGCATAAAATCCTAATTTGGCCAATGACACATGAGAAGGTGCGCCGATGGCCGACACGGGCGACAAAAATGAAAATTCTTACGAGACAATGTTGTTTTTCGTCGAGTTTTCATATGTAAATAATGTGTCTGTCTATGGTGTTGGAAAATGCCTTTGTGGCGTTGGAATTAAAATCAGTGTAAAATTCTAATGTGGCCAATGACACGCGAGCAGGTGCACCGATGGCCGACACGGGCGAAAAAAAATGAAGAATCTCACGAGACAATGATGTTTTTCGTCGAGTTATCATAAGAAAATAATGTGTCTATGGTGTTGGATAAAGCATTTCCGGCGTTGGAATTGAATCCGCCATAAAATCCTAATGTGGCCAATGACACGCGAGCAGGTGATCTGATAGCCGACACGGGCGACATAAATTAAGAATCTCACGAGACAATGTTGTTTTTCGTAGAATTTTCATATGTAAATAATGTCTCTATTGTGTTGGATAACGCATCTGTGGCGTTGCAATTGAATTCGACTTAAAATCCTAACGTGGCCAATGACACGCGAGCTGGTGCGCCGATGGCCAACGAAAATGACAAATCTCACGAGACAATGTTGTTTTCCTTGGAGTTTTCATACTTAAATAATGTGTCTATGGTGTTGGATGACGCATCTGTGGCGTCGGAATTGAATTCGTCGTAAAATCCTACTGTGGCCAACGACACGCGAGCAGGTGAGCCAATGGCCGACACAGGCGACAAAAATGAAGAACCTCACGAGACAATGATGTTTTTCGTCGAGTTTTCATATGTAAATAACGTGTCTATGGCGTTGGATAATGCATTTGTGGTGTTGGAATTGAATTCGCCATGAAATCCTAATGTGGCGAATGACACGCGAGCATGTGCGCCGATGGCCGACACGGGCTAAGGAAATGAAGAATCTCACGAGACAATGTTATTTTTCGTCGAGTTTTCATATGTAAATAATGTGTCTATGGTGTTGGATAACGTATCTGTGGCGTTGGAATTGAATTCGGCATAAAATTCCTAATGCGGCCAATGACACTCGAGCAGGTGCGCCGATGGCCGACACGGGCTACGGGAATGAAGAATCTCACGAGACAATGTTGTTTCTCGTCAAGTTTTCATATGTAAATAATGAGTCTATGGTGTTGGATAACGCATTTGTGGCTTTGTAATTGAATTCGGCATGAAATCCTAATGTGGCCAATGACACGCGAGCAGGTGCGCCGATGGCCGAAACGGACAACAAAAATGAAGAACCTCGCAAGACAATGTTGTTTTTCGTCGATTTTTCATATGTAAATAACGTGTCTATGGTGTTGGATAATGCATTTGTGGTGTTGGAATTGAATTCTCTATGAAATTCTAATGTGGCCATTGACACGCGAGCAGGTGCGCCGATGGCCGACACGGGCGAATAAAAATGACGAATCTCACGAGACAATGATGTTTTTCGTCGAGTTATCATAAGTAAATAATGTGTCTATGGTGTTGGATAAAGCATTTCCGACGTTGGAATTGAATCCGCCATAAAATCCTAATGTGGCCAATGACACGCGAGCAGGTGATCTGATGGCCGACACGGGCGACATAAATTAAGAATCTCACGAGACAATGTTGTTTTTCGTCGAGTTTTCATATGTAAATAATGTGTCTATTGTGTTGGATAACGCATCTGTGGCGTTGGAATTGAATTCGACTTAAAATCCTAACGTGGCCAATGACACGCGAGCTGGTGCGCCGATGGCCAACGAAAATGACAAATCTCACGAGACAATGTTGTTTTCCGTGGAGTTTTCATACATAAATAATGTGTCTATGGTGTTGGATGACGCATCTGTGGCGTCGGAATTGAATTCGGCGTAAAATCCTACTGTGGCCAACGACACGTGAGCAGTGAGCCAATGGCCGACACAGGCGACAAAAATGAAGAACCTCACGAGACAATGATGTTTTTCGTCGAGTTTTCAAATGTAAATAACGTGTCTATGGCGTTGGATAATTCATTTGTGGTGTTGGAATTGAATTCGCCATGAAATCCTAATGTGGCGAATGACACGCGAGCATGTGCGCCTATGGCCGACACGGGCTACGGAAATGAACAATCTCACGAGACAATGTTATTTTTCGTCGAGTTTTCATATGTAAATAATGTGTCTATGGTGTTGGATAACGTATCCGTGGCGTTGGAATTGAATTCGGCATAAAATTCCTAATGCGGCCAATGACACTTGAGCAGGTGCGCCGATGGCCGACACGGGCTACGGGAATGAAGAATCTCACGAGACAATGTTGTTTCTCGTCAAGTTTTCATATGTAAATAATGTGTCTATGGTGTTGGATAACGTATTTGTGGCTTTGTAATTGAATTCGGCATGAAATCCTAATGTGGCCAATGACACGCGAGCAGGTGCGCCGATGGCCGAAACGGACAACAAAAATGATGAACCTCGCAAGACAATGTTTTTTTTCGTCAAGTTTTCATATGTAAATAACGTGTCTATGGTGTTGGATAATGCATTTGTGGTGTTGGAATTGAATTCTCTATGAAATTCTAATGTGGCCATTGACACGCGAGCAGGTGCGCCGATGGCCGACACGGGCGAAAAAAAATGACGAATCTCACGAGACAATGATGTTTTTCGTCGAGTTATCATAAGTAAATAATGTGTCTATGGTGTTGGATAAAGCATTTCCGACGTTGGAATTGAATCCGCCATAAAATCCTAATGTGGCCAATGACACGCGAGCAGGTGATCTGATGGCCGACACGGGCGACATAAATTAAGAATCTCACGAGACAATGTTGTTTTTCGTCGAGTTTTCATATGTAAATAATGTGTCTATTGTGTTGGATAACGCATCTGTGGCGTTGGAATTGAATTCGACTTAAAATCCTAACGTGGCCAATGACACGCGAGCTGGTGCGCCGATGGCCAACGAAAATGACAAATCTCACGAGACAATGTTGTTTTCCGTGGAGTTTTCATACATAAATAATGTGTCTATGGTGTTGGATGATGCATCTGTGGCGTCGGAATTGAATTCGGCGTAAAATCCCACTGTGGCCAACGACACGCGAGCAGTGAGCCAATGGCCGACACAGGCGACAAAAATGAAGAACCTCACGAGACAATGATGTTTTTCGTCGAGTTTTCATATGTAAATAACGTGTCTATGGCGTTGGATAATGCATTTGTGGTGTTGGAATTGAATTTGCCATGAAATCCTAATGTGGCGAATGACACGCAAGCATGTGCGCCGATGGCCGACACGGGCTACGGAAATGAACAATCTCACGAGACAATGTTATTTTTCGTCGAGTTTTCATATTTAAATAATGTGTCTATGGTGTTGGATAACGTATCCGTGGCGTTGGAATTGAATTCGGCATAAAATTCCTAATGCGGCCAATGACACTCGAGCAGGTGCGCCGATGGCCGACACGGGCTACGGGAATGAAGAATCTCACGAGACATTGTTGTTTCTCGTCGAGTTTTCATATGTAAATAATGTGTGTATGGTTTTGGATAACGCATTTGTGGCTTTGTAATTGAATTCGGCATGAAATCCTAATGTGGCTAATGACACGCGAGCAGGTGCGCCGATGGCCGAAACGGACAACAAAAATGAAGAACCTCGCAAGACAATGTTGTTTTTCGTCGAGTTTTCATATGTAAATAACGTGTCTATGGTGTTGGATAATGCATTTGTGGTGTTGGAATTTAATTCTCTATGAAATTCTAATGTGGCGAATGACACGCGAGCAGGTGCGCCGATGGCCGACACGGGCGACGGAAATGTAGAATCTCACGAGACAATGTTGTTTCTCGTCGAGTTTTCATATGTAAATATTGTGTCCATGGTGTTGGATAACGCATCTGTGGCGTTGGAATTGAATTCGGCATAAAATCCTAATGTGGCCAATGACACTTGAGCAGGTGCGCCGGTGGCCGACACGGGCGACAAAAATGACGAATCTAACGAGACAATGTTTTATTTTGTCGAGTTTTCATATGTAAATAATGTGTCTATGGTGCTGGATTGATATTTGAATTTAAAAAAATAAACACTTCAAATGGAAAATTTTGTTATGACTCCTCACTACAGCAATGTCCACTACAGTCACTTCAGAAATTATTTATAAGTATATTATAGGGGGGTGAGGGTGTAACGCCCCGAAAATTTAAAGGTCCACGCGAACCACATGCATATGATTTATTAAATTCTTTTGTATTTTAATTAAATGTTTTAATTGCATGAATTAATTATATTTTATACATGGTTGCATTAAAATGTATGTTTAAAGGTTATTCGAGTTGCGATCGAGGAACGGAGACCGAGGCTGAAAAAAATAGAAAATATTTTATTGATTAATTGTTTTGAATTATTTAAATTAAGGGTGATGCTTTTTCTTATTTTTGAAAATAAGGGGTTTTGAGATGATTTTATACGCCGGGACGTAAATTTTATCAGTATTGGATTTTCAACAAAAATACAAACGTTTTGGCAACCCGGCTAATAAATTCACAAACTTATTTCAACAAAACTATTTTTAATATTTTAATTAAGCACTTATGGGCCTAAATTGGGTGTTTAATAGGCCTAAGCCTTGTTAGTGCCTAATTAAGTATTTAAAGTGTTAAATATCCTCCCCATTATCACACAATAACACACGCCTCATTCTGAATTCTTCTCTCCCAAAAACTTCAATTTATACACGGCACAACACCTCCCAATTTGATAGTAAAGGTTTCGAAATTTCAAAGGGAAGAGCATCAAGTTTGCTAAAGTTTTTCAAGCCGTCGTTCCTCGTCGTCGTTCTTCGATTTGTCAACGAAAAATCGTGCGTTTAATAAGTAAAGGCACGCCAGTATTCTCCTTTTACTCATCATTCACACCATAGTAATTTTTAAAATTAGTTTGCATGGAAAACAAGGGGTAACTTGTGATATTCACGTTCTTTTCATGTGTTGGTTGTTTTTGGCTTGTTTTTGATTCCATATTCATGTTATTATGTGGTTACGAGGGCTGCCATGTTAGGAGTACAATCAAGGGGGTTTACTCGAAGCATTAGGGTCATAAAACTCAACCATAACACAGCACACGATCAAGGGAAATAAGCTCAACCACTTTTCTGTCAAGGGGGATGAGGGGCTCGTCTTTTTGAGTTGGGTTGCTTGGCTGGTGTTCGGTTGGGACCATGGCTTGGCTAGGGTCAGTGAGGGGCTAGGGGAAGAGTCCTAGCCTCGCTAGGACTCGAAATCCAGGGGCTGGGAGGAGCCCTTTCCAACAAGGACTCCACCCGAGAATAAGCTGTGAAAGTTGCGCAGGTTGGCAGCAGCTTGTGCAGGCTTGTGGCTCGGCCAGGGGCTTTGGGGCTGGGCTAGGTTAGGTCCTTAGGGTCCTAGGAATGTGCTTGAGTGGATGGTTCAAGGGTTGGGTTGGTGGTTGGGGCCCTAGCAGCAAAAAACGTGGGCAACGTGAGTTGGCAGCAAGGGGGCTGCGTGAGGTTGCTGTAAGCTTCAGGGGTTTGCTTATCGGGTTTAGGGGCTTGGGCTGGTCTGGGTCGAGTCTGGGTGTGGTCTAGTGATGGTCAGGGTTAGGTGGGTTCGGTGGTTAAGGGTTGGGAGAAGTCTTAGACTAGTTAGGAACTCTTTTGTTCAAAGACACTAACACACACACACACAAGCATGCAATCG
Source organism: Primulina tabacum (assembly GCF_025594145.1). Taxonomy (NCBI): domain Eukaryota; kingdom Viridiplantae; phylum Streptophyta; class Magnoliopsida; order Lamiales; family Gesneriaceae; genus Primulina; species Primulina tabacum. Next base: position 21,580,117 of record NC_134555.1, on the reverse strand, counting down.
GGCCTTGTGTCCAGCAAGTTTTGAGCGGGCCAGGGCCGGGTTTTTGGGCTGGGCTTGCACAGTAGGGTCCCTAGTTGGGTTGGCTAGGTTTTGGTTCGAGGTGGCTCGGGCGTGGCTCGAGTATTTTGGGAGATGGCTCGGGTGGTTCCCTTAGGTGTCCTATTTCGAAATTAAAGAACTAAAAATTAATCCAAGGGTCCACGGGGGTGGATCATGACTTGGAAGGGTAGAATAAATCTTAAGAATGCTATGTTTAAACTTTGGGATCAAAATAACGAGTTTTGGATTTATTCGGGATTTAATCGCAACATGAAACGCTAATTAAATAACTAATTGAAACACCTAGTTTTAAGCCATATAAAATTGTGAAAAATTAGATTTAAGCTTAAATAATTATTATAAGTCTAAGTTTTTAATTTGAGAATTTTATAATAAGGTTTGGTTTAATTCGGGATTAAAACGTGTTAATACGTCTTATTTAAAGATTAAATTAAAAGTCCTCGATTAAGACTAAATAAAAATATGGAAAATTTCATGTAAGCTTAAATAATTATTTAGGACATGTTAGAGTCAATAAAATTAAGAAAATTTCAAAAGCGTGCAATGTTACGTCTAGGGGTAAAACGGTCTTTTTACACCTAAAAATTAGTAAACGTCATGGCAGTGCCCTATTTGCTGTTTTATATGTTAATATGATTATGTAACATGTTTATGAATTTTTATATGTTGAAATATGATTTTTAAATGTCTATGGATTATTAATGGTTAAATTGGTAATTTAAAAGATATGTTGCATGCTTGGTTTCAAAATAAAAATGATATTATATGCATATTTTTATAAGTGATGGAAATACGACATGTTGAAGGATGTGAAGGGATTGTGACTACTGAATATGTTGAAAATATCGTGAGGGTTATGGTCCCAGTGGGAGCCCGACGATCGTGTTTCCTTGGATACGGATACGAATACGAATACGTGATACGAATACAAATATGATTGGAGATGTCGTGAGGGGAGAAGGCCCCAGAGGGAGCCCATTTATGGGAAAAGGCCCCAGAGGGAGCCCCGACGATCGTATTTCCATTGCCATGATATGTTAATACGTAGGCCAGGACCCAGTTGACCGGTCAGAGTGTTGCTGGTGTCCCCCGCCGCTCAGTACTGTGGTTACATGTAGATGGATCCATCGCCCAATACGTTTAAGAATACGAGTCACAATCACGATCTGAATTCAACAGACACGAACATGAACATGAATATGAATATGAATATGGACACGAATATGGATATGAATATGAATATGTTTATGTGATATGTTTATGTTTATATGAAAACGTTTTTATGAAAATGTTTTTATGCATAATGAAAATGTTTACGAAAATATTTAAGTTTATGCATCTTCATGAAAACGATATTTTAAATACAAATATTTTTCACCGTTATATGTTGGCTGTATTACGTATTACTCGTTATAAAGATTATGGTGTGTTGAGTCTTTAGACTCACTAGGTGTGATGGATGCAGGTGGTATTGAGGGAGGACTTGATGAGTGATTTGACTGGACTGAAAGGCGCACACAACCCGAGGACCAGCGCTTCTATTTTTTCCGCATTATGACTTTTGACTCATGCTTTATGATTAAAGATTTTTAAGTTTATTTATTTATGCATTTGAGAGATTTTTGAGAGGTTTAGTATGGGCTATTCTTTTCAAATTATTGCTTTTTAGGTTTGGTAAAATGTTTGACGATTTTATGCTTTAAAATATTTTCCTTTGGATTTTTAAATGTTAGTTGGTTGATTTATTTTTAAAATGATGTCAAAAATATTTTATGTAATTTTTGGTGGTTCGGCCGATGCTAAGGGAGGTTTAAAAAAAAAAAATTCTAGTACTTTTTAAGAGAACGAATAGCAGACGTTTCAGAGGGTGTTTGTACATGGGGCTGTCCGAGCTCTCAGTGCGGGCGTGCAGTCGTCGCCACTTCTCTGCTGGCCCCATGCAGGCGCCGCCCTGGCCGACCGCCCGGCGCGTCATTCCGGCCGGCGACCGGTGACGTCGCTCCGGCCTGTTGCACGGCGGCGTTCGGTGTCCCCGGACCGTTTGTGTTGGTCATGTTTCTGGATGTCGTGCGGGAAAACCACCAAGGGTCGATCGAACCTTCGATGTAGCGCCCACCGCATGCTTGAGACCAAGTGTTTGCGCCCGCATTGAGCGAGAAGGCACGCCTCGAAATTCGGTAATGCTCGTCAAACCAGCGTCGGTCGGTTAAAATTGTGGGTTTCGAGTCATGCGGAAGATTTGCCAGAATGTTGACATATCTCTTGCTTGTGGCGGTGCTTGGCCTCGAACTAGCTGGACTCTCGATAAGCAATGATGCCCTCGGATCTTCGGCAAGGCTTCCCATTGGCATTCGGGTTGGTTAAGTCAAGGGTTCTGGGCCTTGCTGAGAAAGTTACTTGCGTCGTGTCGCGGGTGGATGTGCTCAATTTCTTTCCATGATCCTTTCGCACCTAAGCAATCCATCGAAGTCCCTCGGTGTAGGATGCGTCGATGCTCGGGAGCCTAAAATGGTCTTGGCTTTAAGTGGTCATGGAGCGATGGGGCATCGTGGGTGTCCTTAGCTTTGACAAGCGATTCAATCGCTCGATGGTTAACCACAGTCCGTGTTAGTCGGGGCATGTGCTCAGAACATTCGCCAGTCTTCCACCTCTTTTCGTCAGTTCATAGCGGTGGATGATCCGAGCGGGTGTATATGCTTTGTGTACGTAACGACACGTGAGTGGTGGTGGGTGTGTACGGGTTACGTGTGGTCTGTACAAGGTCTCCATTTTCTTTAGTCTTTCCATCAAAATTAAGCCCACCACCAAACTTAAAAGATCCACCTTACACTTGCACTAGAAAATGTAGGGTATATTTCTTTGAGAAGTATATGAATTCCTCAACCAAAAATGAAGAGAATTGGAGAGAAAATGTGTTGCAATTTTCGGCCAAGGGTATGGGAGGGAAGGAGTGAATGAGTTGTCTTGGTGTGTGAAAAATAGAGACCAATTTTAGCATGCCATGTAATTTTTTAATCAAAAGTAATCCTCAACTCTTCACCTCCCCAACATGCATTCTTATTTGGGTTTGTAACAATTACAAGGCCCATGAACTTTAGTTTAATTGTCTCAAACAAATTTCACACCCATTAAACCTTACTTGATTTTACTCAAGCCCACTAGTCTAATAATTATTTCTAATTGGGCTCTACAAGGCCCAATATAGTTTAATTAATTCAACACTTGAATTAATTTAATTATTTGGACTCTACTAGGCCCACTAGTGTTAAATTAATTCAACACTTGAATTAATTTAATTTAGTCCATAATAATGTTTATAAAAATCACAATTTCCAAATACATTATTTATTTGGCCAACTTTTAATTTAGAAACATATTCTTAAATTAAAATTACATTTCACTCATAGAAGTCATACTTCTATTTCTGCTTACGCTTATAAACTCATTTATAAGCCGTTCAACGCATTGAACTATATTTTACTTCTCAACGGAATTTAGAAAGCTAATACTTGTGTGGTCCTCAATGGTTCATTGATACAACTAGCCGTGGGTTCACATCTCCATGTGCTTCGGACTAAACATGTCCTTATACGAGCATACCCCAATTGCTCCATTCTTACTTATCAACTCCTTGATAACAAGAATGTCAGAACTCAAGTCTGATAGTACCCAACCAATCATGTAAAACGCCTAGCAGCATCCCTTACTTGATTCCCTAGGTATCAAATGATAGTGCCTGCAAGAACCATTCAATTATGGTTAGCGTACAGTACGGTCACTTCAACTCATATATCCCGATCGATTCGACAACCATTGGTATATCGAGAGTTGTCAATGAATCGATACTATGTGTCATGTCGTAGTTGCATCGATGGTGTAACCCCTTTCATAATTACCACCATACTCTGATCAGAGATTTCAAACTACATACACATGAGAACACATAGGATATCCATACCCGAAGGTAAGCGGTGAATCCCCGACTACAATGCATCGACTCCTATATGTTTCGACAGAACACCCAACCTTGCCACCTGATTACCCCTTGAGAGTCGGTAAACAAGTCAAAGTGTAGTGCTAGCACTTAGAGTTTCAATTTTGTCCCGGGTCATAAGGACTAATGGTGTACAACCATAAACTAGGACGTTTCCACTCGCTAAGTGAGAACCACTTGGAAAGTCCTTTATGGAGGGTTGTTCAGTGCACTCTACAAGGAGCACCTATCTGCATGCTCGGACGTCACAATGTCCCCTACCAATGAAACATGGTACTCACATCGCAAATACTAGTCTCGAACTCGAGCGGCCTATTTCCTTCTTAGCGGCGGCTGAATCGACTAGGAACTGTTTAGAATATACAGTATTACAAATATGAGTTTCATGATACTCATCATATGAGCGTCTCATATTCTTTCTACTATTTGTATAATCAAGGACTTTATCTATGCAACTAGCATGGGTATACAGATAAAAAAGTGCCAAAACAATATATTCATATATTATTAAAATAAAGATTGTTCATACATAGAGTTTAAACATTAACCCTCGGCCAACACTTGGCTCGACGGGCACATACTCTAACAATCTCCCACTTGCACTAGAGTCAACTACCCATATGCTTCAAACCCATTGATTCGCGATGCTTCTCGAATAATGGTCCAGGTAAAGGCTTAGTTAGCAGATCAACAACATTATCTGCGGAGCCGACTTTGTCAATCGTGACGTCTCCTCTTTCCACTATCTCTTGGAGGATGTGGTACTTTCTCAGTATATGTTTGGACTTCTGATGAGACCTCGGCTCCTTTGCTTGAGCAATGGCTCCCGTGTTGTCAAAAAACACAGGGACATGAGCAACTCCATTAGGAATGACGCCCAACTCTTGGACGAAATTCTTTATCCAAACAGCCTCCTTTGCTGCAGCTGATGCAGCAATGTATTCTTCCTCAGTGGTGGAATCCGATGTACTGTCATGCTTGGAACTCTTCCAAGAGACAGCAGCACCATTGAGCATGAATATGAATACAGAGGTTGACTTCGAGTCATCGATATCGCTTTGGAAGCTAGAGTCGGTATAGCCTTCCAATTTAAGTTCTCCACCCCCATAGACCAAGAACAATTTATTGGTCCTTCTCAAATACTTGAGGATTTCTTTCACAGCTTTCCAATGTGGAAGACCGGGGTTCGATTGATATCTACTCACTACACTTAGTGCGAAAGCCACGTCAGGACGTGTAGATATCATCCCATACATGATGCTGCCAATCGCATATGCATACGGAATGCGTGTCATCGCCTCTATCTCTGCATCAGTCTTGGGAGACATAGACTTGGATAAGGACACGCCATAACACATTGATAGATGTCCTCTCTTGGAATCATCCATCGAGAACCTCTCCACGATGGTATCAATGTATGTGGACTGGGTGAGACAAAGCAATCTTCTTGATCTATCTCTATATATCTGTATTCCCAATACAAAAGATACTTCACCCAAGTCCTGCATCGAGAACTTACTGGCTAACCATATCTTAGTTGATTGCAACATTCCTACATCATTCCCAATGAGTAGAATGTCATCAACATACAGCACCAGTAATGTCACAGCACTCCCACTGACCTTCTTATACACACAGGGTTCCTCAGGATTTTTAGTAAAACCAAACTCTTTGATTGTACTATCGAATCTAAGGTTCCAACCCCTAGATGCCTACTTTAGACCATAAATAGATCTCTGAAGTTTGCATACCATATGCTCACTTCCGACAGATGTAAACCCTTCGGGTTGAGACATGTAAATCTCTTCCTTAATATCCCCATTAAGAAAGGCTGTCTTGACATCCATCTGCCATATCTCATAGTCATACCATGCAGCTATGGATAGCAATATCCTTATGGACTTGAACATTGCAACTGGAGAAAAGGTTTCCTCAAAGTCAACTCCTTGTCTTTGGGTATATCCTTTTGCCACCAATCGCTCCTTGAAGGTCAATACCTTCCCATCCGCCCCAAGTTTTCTCTTGTAAATCCATTTACACCCTAATGGAACAATTCCCTCAGGTGGATCCACGAGATTCCACACTTGGTTCGAATGCATGGAATTCATCTCAGATTCCATCGCTTCAAGCCACTTGGATGAATCGGCATCAGATAACGCTTCCTTGAAGGTCCTTGCATCACATCCATGGTAAGGCTCATCATGGCCTTCTTCAAGAAGCAGACCATATCTCATAGGTGGTCTCGAGACTCTCTCGGATCTTCTAGGAGCTTGTATCTCCTCTCTTGGCTCTTCGGTTGTGAGTTCTATAATTGTGGGTGTCTCTCGAACCTCTTCGAATTCTATCATCTCCTTTTTTCTATCCAATATAAATTCCTTTTCCAAAAAGGTTGCATTCCTAGAAACAAACACTTTTGTTTCTTGGTGATGATAGAAGTAGTATCCAACCGAATTCTTTGGATATCCCACAAAGTAACATAAAATGGATCGACTATCCAATTTATCTCCCACTACCTGCTTCACATAAGGAGGGCACCCCCATATTCTAAGATAAGAATATTTGGGTGGCTTACCCATCCATATCTCATATGGTGTCTTATCAACTGCCTTTGTGTGCACATTGTTCAACAACAGTGCCGCTGTCTCAAGTGCATATCCCCAAAAGGATGGCGGCAACTCCGTGAACCCCATCATAGACCGAACCATGTCCATCAATGTCCGGTTACGACGCTCCGAAACACCATTCAACTGCGGTGTAGCGGGCGGAGTCCACTGCGAGAGAATCCCATTCTCCCTAAGATACTCTTGGAACTCGGCACTCAAGTACTCACCACCTCGATCCTATCGAAGGGTCTTGATGCTTCGTCCTAACTATTTCTCTACTTCACTTCCGAATTCTTTGAACCTTTCAAAGGCTTCAGACTTGTATTTCATCAAATACACATACCCATACCTCGAAAAGTCATCGGTAAAGGTGATGAAATAGGCATGTCCATGCTTAGTGGTGATGCTAAGGGGACCGCACACATCGGTATGGATCAAATCCAATAACCCTTTGGCTCGCTCCACATGGACCTTAAAGTGAATTTTGGTCATCTTTCTTTAAGACAGGATTCACAAGTTGTGAGAGCATTATTATCAGACATATCAAACATGCCCACTCCCACTAACTTGTTCATCCTTCTTAGGAAAATATGTCCTAATCGAGCATGCCATAATTGTGCGGAATTTAGAGTATCTTGATTTCGCTTCTTTGTTGTTTTTATTGCTTGGACATTGTTTAGTGGAATATATTTCAATTTTAAGGTGCAGAGAACGTTTTCAAGTTCTCCAGTACCAATTAAACATTCATTCTTGTAAATGTTGCAAACACCTTTGCTAAATAAACAAGAAAATCCATCTTTATCAAGCATAGAAATGGAAATAATGTTTTTCACCAATTTAGGTACAAACAAAACGTCTCTTAACATTAACTTAAAATCATTGTTTAAATGCAAGCAAACATCTCCTACGGCCTTGGCAGCAACCCTTGTACCATTGCCCATCCTCAAGAAGGTCTCACCTTCCCTGAGCCTCCTACTTCTTCCCATCACCTGAAAATCATTACAGAGATGTGAGCCACAGCCAGTATCCAATACCCAACAAGTAGAGATAATTGAAATGTTTACTTCAATATATAACATACCGTTTCCAGAACTCTTCTGGGCAAGATATTCCTTGCAGTTACGCCTACAATGTCCAGGCTTCTTGGAGTGATGACAGATGTCAACAGTCTTGTCAGGCTTCATTGGTGTGGCTGCCACAATGGGATCCGGAGTCTGCCTCTTCATGGCACGTTCTTCTTGGGACGTTGGAAAAAACGCTTCTTTCCCTTCCCAGGTGGACCGGTCTTCGTACTAGATGAAGAGCCCACATAAAGAACCGGCTTCTCTTTCTTGATAGTGGACTCAAAAGTCACAAGCATATTCACCAACTCCTCGAGGGTCGGCTCCATCTTGTTCATGTGGTGTGACAACAGCAACACGTCGGTGGTCAGCTCCGAAGGCAACATCAAATCCATGCCAACGAGCTTGTCCACGAGCCCAATCAACTTTAGGCCATGCTCATTGACCGAGGCCCCATCTCGCATGCGCAAAGTGATCAGCTCCTTGACGGTAGCATACCTAAGAGGCCGAGTCTGCTCACCAAAGAGCTCCTTGAGGTGCAAATGAATGTCAGCAGCATTCTTTGCATCCTCAAAACGCCTCTGCAGCTCATCATTCATAGAAGCCTGCATATAACACCTGGCTTTCAAGTCATGGTCACACCAATCCTTGTATGTCTACAATTCCTCAAGAGTGCAGCTAGATCATATCACAATGCCAATGTATGTCACAGCTTTCCAGCACCCAGGGCCCCCCCAATAATATGAGCCGAGCCCCGAGCACGGGTAGCGTTCATCATGCACCCATTGTCGATGGAAGACATGGAAATTATAAACAAATTTATAATTCCCCTTTTCGGGCTTGATATTAAATTTGAATCTTATTCAAAATGAGGGTTTTTAATTTTGAAAGGTCTCATCATTAATTTTATTTAAAAATTGCCATGTTTGATCATATGTTTGCCGGATTCATGCAACTTTGTTATTATCATAATAATAACGCACATAC
>NC_134555.1:21558912-21563912 GCF_025594145.1 Primulina tabacum | reverse complement strand
CGTAGCAAGAAGTTTAAAGAAGCACTTCAAGGATTTATGGTGAACTGCCAAGGAAGTTCAATAAATTGGGTGTCTAAATTAGAGGAGCTTGAGGAACATGGACATAATGATGGAAGTGTTTGGAATGTAATTCAAGTGCTAAAAGACCATGAGGACAGCAGCACGCGCGCCCCCGCGCTTGAAGCGTCACAGCCGCGCGTAAACATGTGCTCTTGAAACGGCGCAGCCGTGCGCACCGGGCAGAACATGGCGCGCCCCCGTGCGTGTTTCGGCGCTGCCGCACGCACCCGGCTGGAATGTGCAGAACATGGCGCGCCACTGCGCGAGATCACGCGCTACTGCGCGAGTTCACGCGCTACCACGCGCAGTTCCGTGTAAAACTTTTTTGCAACCTCTTTTGATGAATTTTTACACTACTTTTTCTTATTTTATTGAATATATATGCATTGTATCAATCAAGGAACGAGATATTCAGACTTTTAAACATATTATTGGAGATTTCTCTCCATATTCAAGGCTATTTTAGCTTTGTTCTTCACAAAATCAAACTTATCAAAGAATGCATCTTTGTGGCGTTTGTCGATTGTTTTCGCACGAATTGTCAAAACAAGTTCGTTGAAGGTTCGTATGAAATTCGATTGTTATTATCGTTGATATTTGTTGCTAAGTGTTAATCGCTTAGAGGTGAATATCACAAATCGTTACTTGTTTCAAAAGATCGGGACAACAAAATCGATCCTTGTTCGTTATTGAATTGAGGGCGCGATTCTAATTAATCGTGTTTGCTTCTCATTCGTACGAGGATTCGTATCATCTGGTATCAGAGATTTTGGTTCTCTTTGATTCAAGTAAGTTATCGTTGCTATTTTCAGATCTGTTTAAAATTTAGTTTTTTTCTCATATCTATGTTATTCCTTTCGTTGCTATTTTCAGATCTGTCTAAAAATAAAAAAAATAAAAAAAAATCCGTTATGTTATCAGATCTGTGTTATCCTTTTGTTTCTATTTTCAGATCTGTTTAAAATTTCATTCTGTTCTCAGATCCGTGTTATCTTTTCGTTTTTATTCAAGATCTTTCTAAAACTTCGATTCTGTTTTAAGATCCGTGTTATCCTTTGTATTGTTGTAAGATCTGCGTTATTCTAGTGTTCTTTGTTTTGTGCAGTTCAAGTGAGACAGTTGCAAGTGTCCACGAGTTGAATCTTGTTAGTTTGATATACAAATATAAAGATTGATCACACTTTCGAGAAAACTATCACATTCGAGTGAAAACATTTGAGTGCGAGCGTTATTTCTTTGGAGTTATCGTGAGAATTTGGGTGAGGAACATCTTTTATTTCTACTAACATTTTTTTGCAGGTACAACATCTGAAAGTAAAATGGAGAGGGAGGTAAGAGAAAGTTCGAACCAGGGGTTGTCTAAGGTTCAAATGGAGACGTTATTTGGGCATTTCAGTAGGATGATGAGAACTGAGTTGGATTCTTTATATGAGAGGTTGGATAGGCTTGAGGTTAGTACTAGTGAAAATAAATCAAATCCTAAAGGTTTGGGTAGAGGCGAAGAAGAAGGGTATGATTATGATTTGGAAGGAGAAGAGGAGAGTCAAAACGAGAACTGGGGTAGAAGCGGAGGAGGTAGAGGATTTGGTAGGGGAAGAAGAGAAGCTGTACGGGGTAGGTACGATGATGGGAATAAGGAAGATAGTAACATAGGTAGTATTAAGATGAAAATTCCGTCGTTCAATGGTAAGTCAGACGCAGAGGCTTATTTAGAATGGGAAAAGCGAGTTGAATTTGTTTTTGATTGTCACCACTATACTAACTCAGAAAGGTTAGGTTGGCAGTGGTTGAGTTTGTTGATTACGCACTTATTTGGTGGGATCAATTATTGACCACTAAGAGAAGATGCAATGAGAGACCTATAGAAACTTGGGCTGAGATGCACAACGTAATGAGGAAAAGGTTTGTACCAAATCACTATTATAGATATATGTTTAAGAGGTTACAAACTTTGAGACAGGGTGTGAAGAGTGTTGAGGATTACTATAAAGAAGTTGGAAGTTGTCATGATTAGAGAAAACATAGAGGAGGATCGTGAGACTACTATGGCTCGTTTCTTGTGTGGTTTGAACAGGGAGATTCAAGACCAAGTGGAGCTGAGACACTACTTGGATATAGATGAGATGGTGCAGATGGCGATAAAAGTGGAGCAACAACTCAAGAGGAGAGGAGTTGGTCGCAATAATCAAGTGAGGAATACATCAACACCTTGGCGTTCCAACGTTGTTAAACGAGAAGAAGGCAAGGTTGTGACCAAGTCCAAAGTTGACATTAAACAGGAGGCGCCTAAGCAGGTATTGCAAGGTAAACCTGAAACTCCTATTAATCGTTCTAGAGATATCAAATGTTTTAGGTGTCAAGGAGTTGGACATATTGCTAGCCAATGTCCCAATAAAAGAGTGATAGTATTGAATACTTATGGGGAGTATGAATCTCATAGTGAAGGAGATGATGGAGAGGATGAAGATGAGATGCCTGCATTAGAGGATCCTGATGAAGGATATGAAGCTGTTGTGGGTGAGGCGTTAGTGACTAGGCGTATCATGAGTGCCCAAGTCAAAGAAAAGGAGACTAATCAGCGGGAAAACTTGTTATATACTAGATGTTTTGTCAGTGGCGAGGTTTGCAACATTATTATAGATGGAGGAAGTTGCACCAATGTGGCTAGTAGTGAGATGGTAGAAAAGTTGGGTATACCTACATTAAAGCATCCTCAACCATATAGGCTTCAATGGTTGAATGATTGTGCGGAAGTGAAGGTGACAAAACAAGTGTTGGTTTCTTTTTCGATTGGGAAGTATGTTGATGAGGTGTTGTGTGATGTGGTGCCAATGCATGCTTGTCATATTTTGTTATGGAGACCATGGCAATATGATAGACAAGTGACACATGATGGGTTTAGGAATAGATATTCGTTTGTACTCAAGAAAGAACCTATTGTTTTACTTCCTTTGTCCCCAAAGCAAGTGTTGGAGGACCAATTGAAAAAAAATAAGAGAGAAGAGGCCGAAAAAAAGAGTGAGACCAAAAGTGAGATGGCCCTTGAAAGAAAAGATGAGATGGCTGAAAGAAAGAGAGATAAAAAAGGTGAGATAGCCATACAAAACAAAAAAAAGAGAAAAGAAATTGAGAGAAAGATGGAAAAAAAAACATATATGGCCCAAAAGAGTGAGTTGAAGCAATTGTTGCACACACATGATCCACTTGTGTTGATTCTTTACAAGGAGATTCTCCTTAACACAAGTGATATAGCCGAGTTCCTTCCGAGCATTGTTGTTTCACTTTTGCAGGAATTTGATGATATATTTCGGAAGAGCTACCTCAAGGACTACCACCATTGAGGGGGATTGAGCACCAAATTGATTTGGTGCCCGGGAGTGCATTGCCAAATCGTCCAGCATATAGCAGCAATCCGGAGGAGACTAAGGAACTTCAGCGGTAGGTAAGTGAGTTGTTAGATAGGGGTTTTGTGCGTGAGTCCATGTCACCTTGTGCTGTACCTTTTTTACTAGTTCCTAAGAAAGATGGCTCATGGCGTATGTGTGTAGATTGTAGAGCAATCAATAACATAACCATTAAGTATATGCATCCCATACCTAGACTAGATGATATGTTAGATGAATTGCATGGTGCTTGTATCTTTAGCAAAATTGATTTAAAGAGTGGTTATCATCAAATTAGAATGAGAAAAGGTGATGAGTGGAAAACTGCTTTTAAAACCAAATATGGGTTATATGAGTGGATGGTTATGCCTTTTGGCTTAACTAATACTCCTAGCACTTTTATGAGGTTAATGAATCATGTTTTATGTGCACACATAGGAAAGTTTGTTGTGGTTTATTTTGATGATATCCTAGTGTATAGCAAAAACTTGGATGAGCATGTTAACCATTTGAGACGTGCTAATCACACTAAGGGCTGAAAATTTGTATGCTAACTTAAAGAAATGTGATTTTTGTACAAGAAAGCTTGTCTTTCTTGGTTTTGTGGTAAGCTCACAGGGAATACAAGTGGATGAAGATAAGGTAAGTGCTATTCGAGATTGGCCAACTCCTGCTACTATTGGTCAAGTCCGAAGTTTTCATGGTCTTGCAAGCTTCTATAGGAGGTTTGTAAAAGATTTTAGCACATTGGCAGCGCCAATGATGGCAGTAATTAAGAAGAACGTTTCATTCCATTGGGGCGGGGAGCAAGAGAAGTCTTTTAATCTTATTATGCAAAAAATTAATCAATGCTCCTTTACTTGTTTTGCCTGATTTTTCTAATACTTTTGAAATTGAATGTGATGCTTCAGGTGTAGGTATTGGTGGGGTTTTGATGCAAGGAGGACGACCAATGGCGTACTTTAGTGAGAAACTAAATGGAGCAGCACTGAACTATCCCACGTATGACAAGGAGTTGTACACGCTTGTGAGGACTTTGGAGATGTGGCAATACTACTTGAGCCCTAAGGAATTTGTGATCCATACGGATCATGAGTCTCTAAAGTACCTTAAGGGGCAACTGAAACTGAACAAGTGGCATGCCAAGTGGGTGGCGTTCATAGGGACATTTCCCTAAATAATCAAGTACAAAAAAGGTAAGGAAAATGTAGTGGCCGATGCATTATCACGGAGGTACGTACTAATTTCTACCTTGGAGTCGAAAATTTTGAGATTTGAACATGTGAAAGAGTTGTATTTGTTGGATGAGGATCTCAAGGAGATATTTGAAACATGCATGCATGGTCCACATGATAAATTTTATTTGCATAATGGGTTTTTATTTAGAGAAGATAGATTGTGCATTCCTAAGTCATCAATTCGTGAATTACTTGTGAGGGAGGCACATGGAGGTGGTTTGATGGGGCACTTTGGTGTGGCTAAAACTTTGAATTCCTTGCATGAACATTTTTATTGGTCACATATGAAACGTGATGTTGAACGTGTTTTTGAAAAGTG
>NC_134555.1:21543912-21553912 GCF_025594145.1 Primulina tabacum | reverse complement strand
GATTCTTGGACTTGCGAGCTATCGTGTAAGAATGCATCGAGCCACGGACCCGACCCAATGGCAAAATATTGCCCTCGTTTGTGACTCCAGGTCAGGCGGGATCACCCGCTGAGTTTAAGCATATCTATAAGTGGAGGAAAAGAAACTTACAAGGATTCCCTTAGTAACGGCGACCGAACCTGTAATAGCCCAACTTGAGAATCTGGTGACCACGTCACTCGAATTGTAGTCTGGAGAAGCATCCTCAGCGGCGGACCAGGCCCAAGTCCCCTGGAAAGGGGCGCCAGAGAGGGTGAGAGCCCCGTCATACTCGAAACCTTTCGCACCACGAGGCGCTGTCGGCGAACCGGGTTGTTTGGGAATGCAGCCCCAATCGGGCGGTAAATTCCGTCCAAGGCTAAATACGGGCGAGAGACCGATAGCGAATAAGTACCGCGAAGGAAAGATGAAAAGGACTTTGAAAAAAGAGTCAAAGAGTGCTTGAAATTGTCGGGAGGGAAGCGGATGGGGACCGGCAATGCGCCTCGGTCGGATGTGGAATGGTGAGAGCCGGTCCGCCGATCGGCTCGGGGCGTGGACCAGCACGAATCGTGTCGGCGGCCAAAGCCCGGGCAGTTAGATGTGCCCGAGGAATGCCGTCGCCTAGATCGTGGTGGACAGCACGCGCCATCAGGCGTGCCACGGAGACTGCGTGCTCTCAATGCTGGCCTGTGGGCTCCACATTCGACCCGTCTTGAAACACGGACCAAGGAGTCTGACATGTGTGCAAGTCAATGGATGAGAAAACCCGCAAGGAACAAGGAAGCTGACTGGCATGATCCCTCTGGGGGTGCAACGCCGACCGACCTTGATCTTCTTAGAAGGGTTCGAGTTGAAAGGGATCGATTTTATGGTGCCCGAATTCGCAACGGAAGCAACAAAATTTTCGAAAATGACATTTTCTAACATAAAATTTTCAAGCACCTCATGTACTAGTGTGTAACATATACAAAACACAAAATGACATTCATAGGGTGTTAAGATATTATACCTATCAACCTCTTGAGGTTTATGCAATGGCTCCAACCAAGTTGTAAACAACTTGGCTCTTCAAAGGATGACCTTCTACAAGCTCTCCTCCTTTTTTTTGAAAAATTAGGCCCACCACTAACTAGGAAGATCCACTCATATTGTGCACTAGAAAAATATGAGTATTTTTCTTTGAGAAGTGTAGGAAATCTTCAACAATTGAAGAACTAAAATTGAGAGAAAATGAAGAGAGGAATTTCGGCCAACTTGAGGGAGGGAAAGAGGTTGGAAGACTTTTCTTGGTCCTTAAAAAAGTTGAGTTAAGCATGTGCATGTCATGCCTTGGTTATTGAAAAAGTTGTCTCCCAACTCTTCACCTCCCATGCATGCATTTTTGAGTGGGCTTGTAACAATTACAAGGCCTATGGACTTCAATTTAATTGTCTCAAACATATTTGAGTCCAATTAAACTTTACTTGATTTTACTCAAGTCCACTAGTTAAATAATTATTTCCAATTGGGCTCTACAAGGCCCAATGTTATTTAATGAATTCAACTCTTAAACTAATTTTATTATTTGGACTCTACTAGGCCCACTAGTGTTTAATTAATTCAACACTTGAATTAATTTAATTTAGTCCATAATAATGTTTATGAAAATCACAATTTTCAAATACATTATTCGCTTGGCCTACTTTTAATCTAAGAACACTTCCACAAATTAAAAGTTATATTTCTCTCATAGAAGTAATACTTCAAATTTTTTCCTTACGCTTATAAACTTATTTATAAGCCGTTCAACACATTGAACTATTTTACTTCTCAATGAGATCTAGAAAGCTAGTACTTGTGTGGCCCTCAATGGTTCATTGATACAACTAGCCGCGGGTTCATACATAGAGTTTCATTGTGAAACATGGTACTCACATCGCAGATACTAGTCTCGAACTCGTGCGGCCTATATATTTCTTAGTGGCGCCTGAATCGACTAGGAACTGTTTAAAATATACAGTATTCCAAATATGAGTTTCATGATACTCATCATATGAGCATCTCATATTCTTTCTACTATTTGTATATTCAAGGCCTTTATCTATGCAACTAGCATGGTATACAGATTAAGATGTGCCAAAATAATAATTTCAAATATTATTTAAATAAAGACTGTTCATACATAGAGTTTCATTGTGAACACTCGGCCAACACTTGGCTCGACGGGCACCTACTCTAACAATCTCCCACTTGCACTAGAGCCAACTACCCATATGCTTCAAACCCATTGATTCGCGATGCTTCTCGAATAATGGTCCAGGTAAAGGCTTAGTTAGTGGATCAGCAATATTTTTTGTGGAGCCGACTTTGTCAATCGTGACATCACCTCTTTCCACGATCTCTCTGAGGATGTTGTACTATCTCAATACGTGTTTGGACTTCTGATGAGACCTCGGCTCCTTTGCTTGAGCAATGGCTCCCGTGTTGTCACAGAACACCGAGAAAGGAGCAACTCCATTAGGAATGACGCCCAACTCTTGGACAAAATTCCTTATCCAAACAGCCTCCTTTGCTGCAGCTGATGCAGCAATATATTCTGCCTCAGTGGTGGAATCCGCAGTACTGTCTTGCTTGGAACTCTTCCAAGCGACAGCAGCACCATTCAGCATGAATATGAACCCAGAGGTTGACTTCGAGTCATTGATATCGCTTTGGAAGCTAGAGTCGGTATAGCCTTCCAATTTCAGTTCTCCACCCACATAGACCAAGAACAACTTATTGGTCCTTCTCAAATACTTGAGGATGTCTTTCACAGCTTTCCAGTATGGAAGACCAGGGTTGGATTGATATCTACTCACTACACTTAGTGCAAAAGCCACGTCAGGACGTGTAGATATCATCCCATATATGATGCTACCAATCGTAGATGCATAAGGAATGCTTGTAATCGCCGCTATCTCTGCATCAGTTTTGGGAGACATAGACTTGGATAGGGACACGCCATGACACATTGGTAGATGTCCTCTCTTGGACTCATCCATCGAGAACCGCTTCACGATGGTATCAATGTATGTGGACTCGGTGAGACCAAGCAATATTTTTGATCCATCTATATAGATCTGTATTCTCAATACAAATGATGCTTCACCCAAGTCCTGCATCGAGAACTTACTCGCTAACCATATATTATTTGATTGCAACATCCCTACATCATTCCCAATAAGTAGAATGTCATCAAAATAAAGCACAAGGAATGTCACAGCACTCCCACTGACCTTCTTATTGTCACAGGGTTCCTGAGGATTCTTAGCAAAACCAAACTCTTTGATTGTACTATCGAATCTGAGACAAGTAAATCTCTTCCTTAATATCCCCATTAAGAAAGGTTGTCTTAACATCCATCTGTCATATCTCATAGTCATACCATGCAGCTATGGCTAGCAAAATCCTTATGGACTGGAACATTGCAACTGGAGAAAATTTTTCCTCAAAGTCAACTCTTTGTCTTTGAGTATATATCCTCTTGCCATCAATCGCGCCTTGAAGGTCAATACCTTCCCATCCGCCCCAAGTTTCCTCTTGTAAATCAATTTACACCCTATGGGAACAATTCTCTCAGGTGGATCCACGAGATTCCACACTTGGTTCGAATGCATGGAATTCATCTCAGATTCCATCGCCTCAAGCCACTTGGATGAATCGGCATCAGATAACGCTTCCTTGAAGGTCCTTGGATCATATCCATGGATAGGCTCATCATGGCCCTCTTCAAAAAGCAGACCATACCTCATAGGTTGTCTCGAGACTCTCTCGGATCTTCTAGGAGCTTGTATCTCCTATCTTGGCTCTTCGGGTGTGGGTTCTATAATTGTGGGTGTCTCTCGAACCTTTTCGAGTTCTATCATCTCCCTTTTTGTATCAAATAGAAATTCCTTTCCAGAAAGGTTGCATTCCTAGAAACAAACACTTTTGTTTCTTGGGGATGATAGAAGTAGTATCCAACCGAATTCTTTGGATATCCCACAAAGTAACATAAAATGGATCCACTATCCAATTTATCTCCCACTACCTGCTTCACATAAGCAGGGCACCCCCATATTCTAAGATAAGAATATTTGGGTGGCTTACCCATCCATATCTCATATGGTATCTTGTCAACTGCCTTTGAATGGACATTGTTCAACAATAGTGCCGCTGTCTCAAGCGCATATCCCCAAAAGGATGGCGGCAACTCCGTGAACCCCATCATAGACCGAACCATGTCCATCAATGTCCGGTTACGACGCTCCGAAACACCATTCAACTGCGGTGTAGCGGGCGGAGTCCACTGCGAGAGAATCCCATTCTCCCTAAGATACTCTTGGAACTCGGCACTGAAGTACTCACCATCTCGATCCGATCGAAGTGTCTTGATGCTTCGTCCCAATTGCTTCCCTACTTCACTTCTGAATTCTTTGAAACTTTCAAAGGCTTCAGACTTGTATTTCATCAAATACACATACCCATACCTCGAAAAGTCATCGGTAAAGGTGATGAAGTAGGCATGTCCATGCTTAATGGTGATACTAAGCGGACCGCACACATTTGTATGGATCAATTCCAATAACCCTTTGGCTCGCTCCACATGGCCCTTAAAGGGAATTTTAGTCATCTTTCCTTTTAGACAGGATTCACAAGTCGTGAGAGCATTAATATCAGACATATCAAACATGCCCACTCCCACTAGCTTGTTCATCCTTCTTAGGGAAATATGTCCTAATCGATCATGCCATAGTTGTGCCGAATTTAGAGTATCTTGTTTGCGCTTGTTTGTTGTTATAGCTTGGACATTGTTAAGTGGAATATCTTTCAATTTTAAGGTGTAGAGATCGTTTTCAAGTTCTCCATTAACAATTAAACATTCATTCTTTTAAATATTGCAAACACCTTTGCTAAATAAACAAGAAAATCCATCTTTATCTAACATAGAAATGGAAATAATGTTCTTCACCAAGTCTGGTACAAACAAAACATCTCTCAAAAATAACTTAAAATCATTGTTCAAATACAAGCAAACATCTCCTACGGCCTTGGCAGCAACCCTTGCTCCATTGCCCATCCTCAAGAAGGTCTCACCTTCCCTGAGCCTTCTACTTCTTCCCATTGCCTGCAAATCATTAGAGAGATGTGAGCCACATCCGGTATCCAATACCCAAGAAGTAGAGTTAATTGAAATGTTTACTTCAATATAGAACATACCGTTTCCAGAACTCTTCTGTGCCTGATATTCCCTGCAATTACGCCTCCAATGTCCAGGCTTCTTGCAGTGATGACAGATATCAACAGTCTTGTCAGCCTTCACTGGTGTGGCTGCCACAACGGGACCCGAAGTCTGCTTCTTCAAGGGCACGTTCTTCTTGGGACGTTGGAAAGAACGCTTCTTTCCCTTCCCAGGTGTACCGGTTTTCGTACCAGATGAAGAGCCCACAAAAAGAACCGGCTTCTCTTTCTTGACGGTGGACTCAAAGGTCACATGCATGTTCACCTACTCCTCAAGGGTCGGCTCCATCTTGTTCATGTTGAAGTTCACCACAAAAGGATCAAATGATCTAGGCAGCGATAACAGCGACACGTCGGTGGTCAACTCCGAAGGCAATATCAAATCCATGCCAACGAGCTTGTCCACGAGCCCAATCATCTTTAGGCCATGCTCATGGACCGAGGCCCCATCTCGCATGCGCAAAGTGATCAGCTCCTTGACGGTAACATGCCTAAGAGGACGTGTTTGCTCTCCAAAGAGCTCCTTGAGGTGCAAATGAATGTCAGCAGCACTCTTTGCATCCTCAAAACGCCTCTGCAACTCATAATTCATAGAAGCCTGCATATAACACCTGGCCTTCTAGTCATGGTCACACTAATCCTTGTAGGTCTGCAATTTCTCCGGAGTGCAGCTAGTCGGAGCCTCAGCACGGGGCGACTCAGTCAGTGTATATGCAATCTTTTCCGAGTTCAAGACGATTTTCAGATTTCTTAGCCAAGTGATGAAATTAGGTCCGGTTAATACGTGTTTTTCGAGTATGGCAGAAAGCGGATTGCGAATTGAAGACATTGTCAAATTTTGTACTTAAAAGTAAAACAGATAAATGTTAATGACTATTTTAAAATATTTAGTAAGATATAAAGTATGGACTTTTACTTTATAAATTTTCGCTCCCACTGTTTTAACATTTTCACTACCCTCTAGTGAAAACGGAAAAACTCCATTCCTCAGTAGGTACGTAAGGTCCAATTAGCAAATTATGATCCCGAATAATATTAACCAATCATAATCCCTAAAAGGTAGTTTCCAATTGCATCTTAATGCAACCCTCAACGTAAACTTTTGTCTCACGTTTGATTAAGACACAATAATATGACGTCGTTCATCTTCACGTGTCAAGCCTTACCCATCGATGTTGAACCTTAATGGACGGTCGCCATGAATTCCCCCAATAATATTAGCCAAAATCATGGGAGTTCCACGTAGTTCCCATCACCATGTCAATGGATGTCACAACTTTCCGGCACCCAGGGCCCCCCAAATAATATGAGCCGAGCCCCGAGTACGGGTAGCGTTCATCATGCACCCATTTTCGATGGAAGACATGGAAATTATAAACAAATTTATAATTCCCCTTTTTGGGCTTGATATTAATTTTGAATCTTATTCAAAATGAGGGTTTTTTAATTTTGAAAGGTCTCAATATTAATTTTATTTAAAAGCTTGCCATGTTTGATCGTATGTTTGCCGGATTCATGCAACTTTGTTATTATCATAATAATAACGCACATACTCTTTATTTATAACATATCATGCATATATTATAAACAGTAAACACACAAGGATGATCAATCGCCCTAATACTAATGGCTCGTGTGAGCTAAACACAGGCCTAGGTCCAATCCTAGGGAAATGCATGGGATGCAAATGCAACTATTACATTAGCTTCCAATATTTACATGTCTTTGATCTTCATAATCACCAAGGCCACCATCTTCCAATCTTGATCTTCCACTATACTAATATTTACAAATAAATATACATGGCAAATAGGGATACATCTCATGGGGGTGGGAACGGGCCATAATTCAAGCCCACTTTAAATTTGATAATTATTACAATCATTCAACACAAAATATCCTAGCATACACCTAGCAAATTGGGCTTGGGCTTTTGATCATCCTTCATGCATAATATCACATATCATACACCATCAATTAATTATCACAATAATTAATTGATCCAATATTATATATCTTGATCCAATAAATAACCGCCACGATTATAAACTAAATTAACAAAGTATACAAACACCTTTGTCTACTTTCTAATTAATTTATTTATAACCGAATTTCTTGTAAATCACAATTTACTACAAATAATTAAAGTCCAACTTCAATTATTTATTTAATGAGAAAATATTTGCAACTTTTGTAAATTTAAACTTAAGGGCCCAATAAATCATTTTTCACCAAAAAACATTTTGGCCCATTTAAATTTCACAAATATGTTAGCCATCTCATGGCCCAACAACTTCAAGGCTAATGACACTTTGATAATCCAAAACACCTTTGAAAACCCTAGTCGTCATCACCGTCGCCGGAGCTCCGTCGCCGGATTCTTGGCCAACAAAATTTTTATTTTTTTTTTTTGAGGGGATGTTCGGGCAGCCCCCCTTTGCTGCGCGAAATGGGCAGCCCCTCGGGCTGACCGAGCTGCCCAGAACGGTCAGCAACATGCTGCCCGAAATATGCCCCAAAAACGCCTTGATTTTGTTGCAAAAATTTCATCTCACGCAGTTAGAAATCGACCTCAATATAATATTATGTATATGCTACACAAACTAGTACCCTTAGCTCATGATACCACTTGAAAGGGATCGATTTTATGGTGCCCGAATTCGCAACGGAAGCAACAAAATTTTCAAAATGACATTTTCTAACATAAAATTTTCGAGCACCTCATGTACTAGTGTGTAACATATACAAAACACAAAATGACATTCTTAGGGTATTAAGATATTATACCTATCAACCTCTTGAGGTTCATGTAATGGCTCCAACCAAGTTGTAAACAACTTGGCTCTTCAAAGGATGACCTTCTACAAGCTCTCCTCCTTTTCTTCAAAAATTAGGCCCACCACCAACTAGGAAGATCCACTCATATTTTGCACTAGAAAAATATGAGGATTTTCTTTGAGAAGTGTAGGAAATCTTCAACAATTGAAGAACAAAAAGTGAGAGAAAATAAAGAGAGGAATTTCGGCCAACTTAAGGGAGGGAAAGAGGTTGGAAGACTTTTCTTGGTCCTTGAAAAAGTTGAGTTAAGCATGTGCATGCCATGCCTTGGTTATTCAAAAAGTTGTCTCTCAACTCTTCACCTCCCATGCATGCATTTTTGAGTGGGCTTGTAACAATTACAAGGCCCATGGACTTCAATTTAATTGTCTCAAACATATTTGAGCACAATTAAACTTTACTTGATTTTACTCAAGTCCACTAGTTAAATAATTATTTTCAATTGGGCTCTACAAGGCCCAATGTTATTTAATTAATTCAACACTTGAACTAATTTAATTATTTGGACTCTACTAGGCCCACTAGTGTTTAATTAATTCAACATTTGAATTAATTTAATTTAGTCCATAATAATGTTTATAAAAATCACAATTTTCAAATACATTATTCACTTGGCCTACTTTTAATCTAGGAACACTTCCACAAATTAAAAGTTATATTTCTCTCATAGAAGTCATACTTCTAATTTTTTCCTTACGCTTATAAACTCATTTATAAGCCGTTCAACACATTGAACTATTTTACTTCTCAACGGGATCTAGAAAGCTAGTACTTGTGTTGCCCTCAATGGTTCATTGATACAACTAGCCGCGGGTTCAAATCTCCATGTGATTTGGACTAAACATGTCCTTATATGAGCATACCCTAATTGCTCCATTCTTACTTATCAACTCCTTGATAACAAGAACGTCAGAACTCAAGTCTGATAGTACCCAACCGATCATGTTAAACGCCTAGCAGCATCGCTTACATGATTCCCTAGGTATCAAATGATAGTGCCTGCAAGAACCATTCAATTATGGTTAGCGTACAGTACGGTCCCTTCAACTCATATATCCCGATCGATTCGACAACCATTGGTATATCGAGAGTTGTCAATGAATCGATACTATGTATCATGTCGTAGTTGCATCGATGGTGTAATCTATGAAACCCCTTTCTTAATTAGCACCATACTCTGATCAGATATTTCAAACTACATACACATGAGAACACATAGGATATCTATACCCGAAGGTAAGCAGTGAATCCCCGACTCCAATGCATCGACTCCTATATGTTTTGACAGAACACCCAACCTTGCCACCTGATGATCCCTTGAGAGTCGGTAAACAAGTCAAAGTGTAGTGCTAGCACATAGAGTCTCAATGTTGTCCCGGGTCATAAGGACTAATGGTGTACACCCATAAACTAGGACGTTTCCACTCGATAAGTGAGAACCACTTGGAAAGTCCTTTATGGAGGGTTGTTCAGTGCACTCTACAAGGAGCACCTATCTGCATGCTCGGACATCACAATGTCCCCTACCAATGAAACATGGTACTCACATCGCAGATACTAGTCTCGAACTCGAGCGGCCTATATCCTTCTTATTGGCAGCTGAATCGACTAGGAACTGTTTAGAATATACAATATTCCAAATATGAGTTTCATGATACTCATCATATGAGCATCTCATATTCTTTCTTCTATTTGTATATTCAAGGGCTTTATCTATGCAACTAGCATGGGTATACAGATAAAGATGTGCCAAAATAATAATTTCAAATATTATTAAAAATAAAGATTGTTCATACATAGAGTTTCATTGTGAATACTCGGCCAACACTTGGCTCGACGGGCACCTACTCTAACACGAGTGAGCATACTTGTCTGGACCCGAAAGATGGTGAACTATGCCTGA
>NC_134555.1:21531412-21538912 GCF_025594145.1 Primulina tabacum | reverse complement strand
TCGATGTAGCGCCCCCCGCACGCTTGAGACCAAGTGTTTGTGCGCGCATTGAGCGAGAAGGCTCGCCTGGAAATTCGGTAATGCTCGTCAACCCAGCGTCGATCGGTTAAAATTGTGGGTTTCGAGACATGCGGAAGATTCGCCAGAATCTTGACATATCTCTTGCTTGTGTCGGTGCTCGGCATCGAACTAGCTGGACTCTCGATAAGTAATGATGCCCTCGGATCTTCGGCAAGGCTTCCCCTTGGCATTCGGGTTGGTTAAGTCAAGGGTTCGGGGCCTTGCTGAGAAAGTTACTTGAGTCGTGTCGCGGGCGGATTTACTCGATTTCTTGCCATGATTATTCCGCACCTAAGCAATCCATCAAAGTCCCTCGATGTAGGATGCGTCGATGCTTGGGAGCCTAAAATGGTCTCGGCTTTCAGGGGTCGGGGAGCGATGGGGCATCGTGGGTGTCCCTAGCTTCGACAAGCGATTCAATCGCTCGACGGTTAACCACAGTCCGTGTTAGGCGGGGCATGTGCTTAGAACATTTGTCAGTCTTCCTCCTCTTTTCGTCAGATCGTAGCGGTGGATGATCCGAGCGGGTGTTTGTGCTTTGTGCACGTAACGACACGTGAGTGGTGGTGGATGTGTATGGATTACGTGTGGTCTCTGCTTGTACAGCGAAAATGTATCCGGCACCCTTTTCTAGTGATCGGTTCACGAGATTAGGAATGAGTACAATCCAAATCCCTTAACAAGGATTTATTGGAATGAGTACAATCCAAATCCCTTAACAATACCGGGCTCTACGAGTCTTGTAATTGGAATGAGTACAATCCAAATCCCTTAACAAGGATCCATTGGAGGGAAAGTCTGGTGCCAGCAGCCGCGGTAATTCTAGCTCCAATAGCGTATATTTAAGTTGTTGCAGTTAAAAAGCTCGTAGTTGGACTTTGGGTTGGGCCGGCCGGTCCACCTCTTGTGTGCACCGGTCGTCTCGTCCCTTCTGCCGGCGATGCGTTCCTGACCTTAACTGGCCGGGTCGTTCCTCCGGCGCTGTTACTTTGAAAAAATTAGAGTGCTCAAAAGAATTTGTATGAAAAGAAGAAAATGGTGTGTACTTCAAAAGAATTTGTATGGCTTGAAAAAGGCACGTAGACAGTGGTATAAAAGGTTCAACAATTTTATGAGCAGTAATGGTTTTTTGAGCTGTCAGGCAGATCACCATTACTACATCAAAAGGTTTGATAGCTCTTATATCATTTTACTAATATATGTTCATGATATGTTCATTGTTGGAGCTAGTAGATTGTTGGAGCTAGTCTACTAGAGATTGATAATTTGAAAAAGAAAATGTTCGAAGAATTTGCAATGAAGGATTTGGGTTCTGCAAAACAAATTCTTGGGACGAGAATTATTAGGGACAAACATGACTTAAAGGTTTCCCAAAAATAATATGTGAAGAAAATATTTCGGAGATTTTACATGGATAGAGCGAAGCAAATGAACACCTTTGGCAGGTCGCTTTCGTCTATCCAAGGATCAGTCATTTTCATGTGAGAAGCGACCTACATGAACAAAGTACCGTATGCTTCTGTTATTGGTTGTCTTATGTACGCAATGGTATGTACTAGACCAGACGTAGCATATGCAGCTGGAGTGTGAGCCGGTTTATGAGTAACCAAGAAAACAGCATTGGGTGGCCATGAAATGAATTCTCAGGTATTTGAGAAGTACAGAAAATTCAGCTTTATGCTTTAGAAAATCGGGTTTTGGCTTGCATGGATATGTTGATACTAACATGGTAAATGATGTAAATTGTCTAAAGAGTATTACTAGATTTGTTTACACTCTGGGTGGTACTGCGGCTAGTTGGGTTTCAAAATTGCAAAAGATAGTTGCATTTTCTACAATTGAGGCTGAGTACGTTGTAATGACAAAGGCTAGTAAAGAGGTGATTTGGTTGAAGTTTTTTTTGGTATAGTTGGGTCACAAATATGAAAAAATTGTGTTATTGTGACAGTTTTAGTTTATTCATTTAGCCAGGAATCATGTTTATCATGTTAGGGCAAGGCATATAGTCCGATATCACTCCATAAGATCAATTTAAGCTCTTACGAAGATTGAAAGAAGTCGTAATCTGGCTCATATGATGAGAGGACTGTGACAGTTGAGAAACTGAAGTTGTGTGCTACTTCAGTTGGACTTCTCCACTGAGAAATGAAGAGTCGCTGCCACTGCTGGTATTTGTGGACCCTACAATTACTTAAGAGTAATTAGGTATTTTACATGTATTGATGTAACCGTAATATTATTTATATATGTTGGTAACCGTCATTGTATTATGATTGACATACAGAAAGTGTGAAGAAAATAGCTATGAGAGAGGACAGGGACAGTCGGGGGCATTCGTATTTCATAGTCAGAGGTGAAATTCTTGGATTTATGAAAGACGAACAACTGCGAAAGCATTTGCCAAGGATGTTTTCATTAATCAAGAACGAAAGTTGGGGGCTCGAAGACGATCAGATACCGTCCTAGTCTCAACCATAAACGATGCCGACCATGGATTGGCGGATGTTGCTTTTAGGACTCCGCCGGCACCTTATGAGAAATCAAAGTCTTTGGGTTCCCAGGGGAGTATGGTCACAAGGCTGAAACTTAAAGGAATTGACGGAAGGGCACCACCAGGAGTGGAGCCTGCGGCTTAATTTGACTCAACACGGGGAAACTTACCAGGTCCAGACATAGTAAGGATTGACAGACTGAGAGCTCTTTCTTTTCTTTTTTTTCAATGAAATGGCTTTATTAAAGATGGTAAAAAAACGTTTCGTCTACAAATACACTGGGCATCCCAAGGACAGAAACTATAAACGTAACAATAATAGCAAATCCACAGTCTTACAATGCACTACGAATTATACAAAGTATTTGTGGCTTCCGGCACACAACGATAAGTATGGATTTTGATCTTCATGAGAGCAGCCTCCACATTCACCTTTTCATCCTCAAACATCACACGATTTCGTTGATTCCAGATCTGATATACGGTGGCCGAAAGTGTTGTGATCCTCATTCTTGCTAGCAAGGAGTTTCCTCTGTAACTAATCCTGAACGCACGTAGAATACTCGCTAGGGAACGCATCAATTTCTTCATATCAAACCACCCACGAACAGCATCCCAAAGTTTCGAAGAAGATGTGCACTCGAAGAAAAGGTGTTTGATAGATTCATTTGCATTTAAACATAGCACACACCTTTGGTCCGTTACATATCCAAGCCTATCCCTTGTCAAAAGCTTTCCATGTGCTACTAACCACATAACAAAACGATGTTTCGGAAGAATACATTTCTTTGTGAGTAGAGGTTTCCACGGCCAAACTCCTTTCGCATGCACAAATAATTCGTATGCCTTGGTTAGACCTCGGCCCGAGTTAAACCAACTGTTGAGCCGATGTACAGCAGCCTCTACCGAGCCATAAACACGTAAGATCTCATCTCTGATTTGCAAAATCTTTTTGATGAGGGGTGATACATCTTTATTCCATGTCCAATTCTACACCTCCCCAAGGCAGCTGTACACATGATTCACCCATTTAATCCATTGTGTATCTTTCTTCGAGTGAATATTCCACAGAGTTTTCGAGATCAACGTGCAGTTCCAGGCTCTTAAGTACTTTAAGGCTAGTCCTCCATCCGCAATTGGCTTGCAAAGCATGGACCAAGCAATTGGTGGTCGCTTAGTTGGCCAAACAAATTTCTGACAGATGGAATTCACCATATCAATCACGCAGTACGGAACAGGTAGTATAGTCAACCAAAAACACTCAATGCCTTGTATCACCGATCGAATCAATTCAATCTTCCCAGCATAAGATAAAGAATGTCTAGGCCAAGCACTAACCTTCTTTGAGATCCTATCAACTAGGTTATCATAGTCACTAGCCTGAAGTTTGGATGCCGCAAGCGGGACACCAAGATATCTGAATGGGAGAGTTCCAATCTTGAATCCCGTAGTATTAATAATTTCCTGGCAACTTAACTCATCAATGCTAGCAAAGTAAATGTTAGATTTCAATGCATTCATACGCAGCCCTGCCATGTCACCAAAACTGTTAAGGCAATCCATAATCATCAAAATACTACGGATATCCCCATTCGAGAATAGAAGTAATTCTTCAGCATATGCTAAGTGAGTGATCCGAAGATTCTTGCATTTGGGGTGGTACCCAAATTGCTGTGAACGTGCCATTCTATTGAGCATACGAGATAGTACTTCAAGACATAGTGTAAACAGTAATGGAGATAGTGGGTCACCTTGTCTCAGCCCACGCTTCCCTAGTAAATGCCCATGATATTGACCATTAATCACAATGGAGTAAGAAGTTGTTGTTACACATTCCATAATCCGAGCAACAAACCTACCCGGGAAATTGAAAGAGAGTAGGGCAGCTTCAAGGAAGCCCTAGTCCACCGTGTCGTATGGTTTTTCTAGATCAATCTTCATAGTGCATCTTGGTGTCCCACGCTTACGTGCATATTTCCTCAACAATTCCTGTGCCAAATGAATGTTATCAACTATAGATCTCCCATGCAAGAACGCTGCATGTGCCCCATCAACTAACTCCCCCATGATTCCACGCAATCTGTTCACAATAATTTTCGAGATAATCTTGTAGAAAACCTTGCAACAAGATATCGGTCTGTAGTCCTTGACTGAGGCTGCCATGTCTGTCTTGGGCACTAATGCGATTAACGAGTGGTTCCACTGTTTTGGGATGCTCCCATGAATGAAGAATTCAGAAAACGCTCGACATACATCATCCTTGATTATTTGCCAAGAACTCTTAAAGAATTTCGCCCCAAAACCATCTGAACCAGGGGCCTTGTCATCATCAATGTCATGCAAAGCAAGTTCAATTTCATCTGTTGTGACAGTAGCAACTAGTCCATCCCAATTATTCTCGAGAACACACATATTCTCACCAAATATAGCAGTATCAATATCAGATGTATCCACTTTACTCCCAAGCAGCCCTTTATAATATTCAACAAAACACTGACCAATCTCATCCTTATCCTCGCATGTACTGCCATCAAGTCGCTTTACAGTCCCAATTGCATTTCGTTTGTTGTTCCTCTTGATCAAGTCATGGAAGAACTTAGTACACCGATCACCTTGTTGCAAGTAATTGATTTTTGCTTTTTGGGCAATGAACATACGTTCCGCATTGAGTAGGAATTCAGTTCAACTTTTGACCTCACCATAATCTGCAGGCATAACCCCGTTGTCAAGCATATTCATTTGTAAATTTTCCAATTTAATCTTCATTGCCGTTGCTCTGGCCGAAATGTTGCTAAATTTATTTCTGTTCAGATTATGAAGCGGTTTCTTAAGCGACAAGAACATCTGCTTCAGCTTGTACTGGGAAGTGCCGTGCCCGTGAAAATGCCAATTGGTCGAAACCACATTCATAAACTCATCACAAAGTGTCCACATGTTGAAGAATTTGAACGGCTTAGTTGGCTGTTTTTGTTTCTCAAATAAGGATACAACAGATAGTGTGTGATCAGATATACTTCCCGGTGCAATGAAATTCGCTATCCCATCAAATTTCGCATCAATCCATCTTTGATTAACAAGTACACGATCCAACTTACAACACACCGATGGGCTGAACCAAGTGAAGTAACACCCCGTTGCCCTAATATCAAGAAAGTCCAACATAGCTAAACAATCAACAAAGTCTTTAGTTTCATAGTTCTTGATTTTCAAACCTCCATTCTTCTCATTTGATGATAACACATTATTGAAGTCTCCCATCAAGAGCCAAGGTATCCCGCAATTTTAACCATAAGATTTAAAGTTATCCCAAAGAGTTCTACGCTGCACAATCGTATTAAACCGTACACAAAAGAAATACAGAACATCTTTTTAGTAAGCAAGCATTGAGCAGTGACATGAATCGCTTGTTCAATAACTCCATCAATAATCAATCGCGTCGTTAAAGGGTTCCACAACATGAAAAATTCTCCCCTTCTTATTAAGTGTAAAATTATGAACAAAATTCATACCTTTGCACCGAATTCGAAGAAAATTCAGCAAAGCCATGTCATCGAGTTTAGATTCAAGTATCCCAAAAATATCTAACTTATGAGTGGCCATTGCAGCTTGGACACTCTTTTGTTATAGAGATTTATGCAGACCTCTAATATTCCAACATGCCAAATTC
The DNA here is from genome assembly GCF_025594145.1 of Primulina tabacum. Lineage (NCBI taxonomy): Eukaryota > Viridiplantae > Streptophyta > Magnoliopsida > Lamiales > Gesneriaceae > Primulina > Primulina tabacum. Next base: position 21,532,694 of record NC_134555.1, on the reverse strand, counting down.
ATTGAGAACCAAAGGCAATTTCGGGTTGCCGCCCCTTCTCTTGATTACCAAAGAATCTCTTATCCGAATTTTTGATTTCAAGATTAATATACTCCGTATCACAAGAGCTAGAACCCTCCATACCACTGTAAAAAGCCGCATTATTCTTCGTTATTTCATGCTGCAGATTTGTATCATACTTGCCATTTTTCTTTTTCTTGTTTTTCTTATTCTTCTTCTTGTTAGAAACTTCTTTGAACCCATTTGTATAAGAAGTACCGTCATCACACTTATCACTGTCATTGACCATCGGTGCTTTACCCTTATCATTAATTACCTCTTTCACGACTTTCTCTTGACTATGCTCACGGGTTGTAGGGACAGAGTGTTTTATGTCATGCACATTCTGCCCCTCAGAAGATGTACCAGCACCTTGACTCGTACCTCCGAAAACATTTGTCTCAATAGTCTGTTTTGAAATTGACCGAGGAGGGGCATGCTTATAATTCTTTCCAATTCTGGATTTGCCCCTAGAGTGGCCATTTTGCCTTACCCGAGCCTGTCTCTACAAATTCCAATTTGTAGTCAACATTAGCCATTCTATTGTTCTTGAACAAGCTAGCATAAGAAACCCTGTTATTCTTATTGATTACTCCAGAGGTTTCTTTCATCACATTAGCTCTTGCATCATTCACGTAGCCTTGCTTTACAGTAGTATTGTGAGCACTCATTTTATCATTACCAGCAGCATTATGTTCATCGCTACATACAGTAGGTAGGCTTTCTATAACAACAGTACTGTTATCCCCATTCATATTGGCAATGTGACAAACACTTGGTGTGCATACAACAATAACCAGAGATAAGCTCAAACGAGATTTACACCAACCAGCGAAGAACAAAAAGGATGAATTAAATCAAATCATCAGCACAAAGTAAACCAACACCTCACTCTCCGAACGATACAACAAGTATACAGAAAGATGCAGCGAAGTACCTGCAAATCGCAAATCCCTGTAGAATCACGAGGCCAAAAGCAACTATCGACTTTCGAAGGGCGAGAAACTGAGGTAATGATATGAGATCCTCAATATAGATGTTAATCAGTAAAGAAACCAGAGCAAAATCATCAAGAAATATTCCAGTGAGGTCGCGAAACCAAACCAGAAGAATCACCACGAGCAACGCGTCATTTTCCCTAGAGAGAGGGGAGAGAAAATCTCTCTAAAAATGATTGACTGACTGAGAGCTCTTTCTTAATTCTATGGGTGGTTGTGCATGACCGTTCTTAGTTGGTGGAGCG
>NC_134555.1:21516412-21526412 GCF_025594145.1 Primulina tabacum | reverse complement strand
TTGTTTTTCGTCGAGTTTTCATATGTTAATAATGTGTCTGTATATGGTGTTCGATAACCCATTTGTGGCGTTGGAATTGAATTCGGCATAAAATCCTAATTTGGCCAATGACACACGAGAATGTGCGCCGATGGCCGACACGGGCGACAAAAATGAAAAATCTCACGAGACAATGTTGTTTTTTGTCGAGTTTTGATATGTAAATAATGTGTCTGCCTATGGTGTTGGAAAACGCCTTTGTGGCGTTGGAATTAAAATCGATGAAAAATTCTAATGTTGCCAATGACACGCGAGCAGGTGCGCCGATTGCCGACACGGGCGAAAAAAAATGACGAATCTCACGAGACAATGATGTTTTTCGTCGAGTTATCATAAGTAAATAATGTGTCAATGGTTTTGGATAACGCATTTCCGGCGTTGGAATTGAATCCGCCATAAAATCCTAATGTGGCAAATGACACGCGAGCAGGTGATCTGAAGGCCGACACGCGCGACATAAATTAAGAATCTCACGAGACAATGTAGTTTTTCGTCGATTTTTCATATGTAAATAATGTGTCTATGGATTTGGATAACGCTTCTGTGGCGTTGGAATTGAATTCGACATAAAATCCTAACGTGGCCAATGACACGCGAGCTGGTGCGCCGATGGCGGACGAATATGACGAATCTCACGAGACAATGTTGTTTTCCTTAGAGTTTTCAAACGTAAATAATGTGTCTATGGTGTTGGATGACGCATCTGTGGCGTCGGAATTGAATTCGGCGTAAAATCCTAATGTAGCCAACGACACGCGAGGAGGTGCGCCGATGGCCGATACGGGCGACAAAAATGAAGAACCTCACGAGACAATATTGTTTTTTGTCGAGTTTTCATATTTAAATAACGTGTCTATGGCGTTGGATAATGCATTTGTGGTGTTGGAATTTAATTCGCCATGAAATCCTAATGTGGCGAATGACACGCGAGCAGGTGCGCCGATGGCTGACACGGACGACGGAAATGAAGAATCTCACGAGGCTATATTGTTTTTCGTCGAGTTTTCATATGTAAATAATGTTTCTACGGTGTTTGATAACGCATCTGTGGCGTTGGAATTGAATTCGGCAAAAAATTTCTAATGCGGCCAATGACACTCGAGCAGGTGCTCCGATGGCCGACACGGGTGCTGGAAATGAAGAATCTTACGAGACAATGTTGTTTCTCGTCGAGTTTTCATATGTAAATAATGTTTCTATTGTGTTGGATAACGCATTTGTGGCTTTGTAATTGAATTCTGCATTAAATCCTAATGTGGCCAATGTCACGCGAGTAGGTGTGCCGATGGCCGAAACGGAAGACAAAAATGAAGAACCTCACGAGACAATTTTGTTTTTCGTCGTGTTTTCATATGTAAATAATGTGTCTATGGTGTTGGATAACGCATCTGTGGCGTTGGAATTTAATTCGGCATAAAAATCCTAAGGTGCCCTATGACACGCGAGCAGGTGCGCCGATGGCCGACACGGGCGACGGAAATGAAGAATCTCACGGGACAATGTTGTTTCTCATCGAGTTTTCATATGTAAATATTGTGTCCATGGTGTTGGATAACGCATCTGTGGCATTGGAATTGAATTCGGCATGAAATCCTAATGTGGCCAATGACACTCGAGCAGGTGCGCCGGTGGCCGACACGGGCGACAAAAATGACGAATCTAACAAGACAATGTTTTTTGTCGTCGAGTTTTTATATGTAAATAATGTGTCTAAGGTGCTGGATTGGTATTTGGATTTAAAAAAATAAACACTTAAAATGGAAAATTTTGTTATGACTCCTCACCCTAGCAATGTCCACTGCAGTCACTTCAGAAATTATTTCTAAGTATTTTATAGGGGGGTGAGGGTGTTTGTACATGGGTCTGTCCGAGCTCTCAGTGCGGGCGTGCAGTCGCCCCCACTTCTCTGCCGGCCCCATGCAGGCGCCGCCCTTGCCGGCCGCCCGGCGTGTCATTCTGGCCAACGACCGGCGACGTCGCTCTGGACGGCTGCACGGCGACGTTCGTTGTCCCCGGGCCGTTTGTGTTGGTCATGTTTCTGGATGTCGTGCGCGAAAACCCCCAAGGGTCGATCGAACCTTCGATGTAGCGCCCCCCGCACGCTTGAGACCAAGTGTTTGGGCGCGCATTGAGCGAGAAGGCGCGCCTGGAAATTCGGTAATGCTCGTCAACCCAGCGTCGGTAGGTTAAAATTGTGGGTTTTGAGTCATGCGGAAGATTCGCCAGAATCTTGACATATATCTTGCTTGGGCCGGTGCTTGGCCTCAAACTAGCTGGACTCTCGATAAGTAATGATGCCCTCGGATCTTCGGCAAGGCTTCCCCTTGGCATTCGGGTTGGTTACGTGGTGGTTTGAGAAGTATATGAATTCCTCAACAAAAATTGAAGAGAATTGGAGAGAAAATTTGTTGCAATTTTCGGCCAAGGATATGGGAGGGAAAGAGTGAATGAGTTGTCTTGGTGTGTAAAAAAGTAGAGACCAACTTTAGCATGCCATGCGATTTTTTAATCAAAAGTAATCCTCAACTCTTCACCTCCCAAGCATGCATTCTTATTTGGGCTTGTAACAATTACAAGGTCCATGGACTTTAGTTTAATTGTCTCAAACAAATTGGAGACCCATTAAACCTTACTTGATTTTACTCAAGCCCACTAGTCTAATAATTATTTCTAATTGGGCTCTACAAGGCCCAATATAGTTTAATTAATTCAACACTTGAATTAATTTAATGATTTAGACTCTACTAGGCCCACTAGTGTTAAATTAATTCAACACTTGAATTAATTTAGTTTAGTCCATAATAATATTTATGAAAACCACAATTTCCAAATACATTATTTATTTGGCCAACTTTTAATTCAGGAACACGTTCATAAATTAAAATTACATTTCCCTCATAGAAGTCATACTTCTATTTTTCCTTACGCTTATAAACTCATTTATAAGCCGTTCAACACATTGAACTATATTTTACTTCTCAACGGAATCTAGAAAGCTAGTACTTGTGTGGCCCTCAATGGTTCATTGATACAACTAGCCGTGGGTTCACATCTCCATGTGATTCGGACTAAACATGTCCTTATATGAGCATACCCCAATTGCTCCAATCTTACTTGTCAACTCCTTGATAACAAGAATGTCAGAACTCAAGTCTGATAGTACCCAACCGATCATGTTAAACGCCTAGCAGCATCGCTTACATGATTTCCTAGGTATCAAATGATAGTGCCTGCAAGAACCATTCAATTATGGTTAGCGTACAGTACGGTCCCTTCAACTCATATATCCCGATCGATTCGACAACCATTGGTATATCGAGAGTTGTCAATGAATCGATACTATGTGTCATGTCGTAGTTGCATCGATGGTGTAATCTATGAAACCCCTTTCTTAATTACCACCATACTCTGATCAGAGATTTCAAACTACATACACATGAGAACACATAGGATATATATACCCGAAGGTAAGCAGTGAATCCCCGACTCCAATGCATCGACTCCTATATGTTTCGAAAGAACACCTGATGATCCCTTGAGAGTCGGGAAACAAGTCAAAGTGTAGTGCTAGCACATAGAGTCTCAATGTTGTCCCGGGTCATAAGGACTAATGATGTACACCCATAAACTAGGACGTTTCCACTCGATAAGTGAGAACCACTTGGAAAGTCCTTTATGGAGGTTGTTCAGTGCACTCTACAAGGAGCACCTATCTGCATGCTCGGACATCACAATGTCCCCTACCAATGAAACATGGTACTCACATCGCAGATACTAGTCTCGAACTCGAGCGGCCTATATCCTTCTTAGCGGCTGCTGAATCGACTAGGAACTGTTTAGAATATACAGTATTCCAAATATGAGTTTCATGATACTCATCGTATGAACATCTCATATTCTTTCTACTATTTGTATATTTAACGACTTTATCTATGCAATAGCAAGGGTATACAGATAAAGATGTGCCAAAATAATAATTTAAAATATTATTAAAATAAAGATTGTTTATACATAGAGTTTCATTGTGAACACTCGGCCAAACACTTGGCTCGACGGGCACCTACTCTAACAATCTCCCACTTGCACTAGAACCAACTACCCATATGCTTCAAACCCATCGATTCGCGATTCTTCTCGAATAATGGTCCAGGTAAAGGCTTAGTTAGTGGATCAGCAACATTATCTGCGGAGCCGACTTTGTCAATCGAGGCATCTCCTCTTTCCACAATCTCTCGGAGGATGTGGTACTTTCTCAATATATGTTTGGACTTCTTATGAGACCTCGGCTCCTTTGCTTGAGCAATGGCTCCCGTGTTGTCACAAAACACCGGGACAGGAGCAACTCCATTAGGAATGACGCCCAACTCTTGGACAAAATTTCTTATTCAAACAGCCTCCTTTGCTGCAGCTGATGCAGCAATGCATTCTGCCTCAGTGGTGGAATCCACTGTACTGTCTTGCTTGGAACTCTTCCAAGAGACAGCAGCACCATTGAGCATGAATATGAATCCAGAGGTTGACTTCGAGTCATCGATATCGCTTTGGAAGCTAGAGTCGGTATAGCGTTCCAATTTCATTTCCCCACCCCCATAGACCAAGAACAACTTATTGGTCCTTCTCAAATACTTGAGGATGTCTTTCACAGCTTTCCAATGTTGAAGACCAGGGTTCGATTGATATCTATTCACTACACTTAGTGCGAAAGCCACGTCAGGACGTGTAGATATCATCTCATACATGATGCTACCAATCGCAGATGCATACGGAATGCGTGTCATCGCCTCTATCTCTGCATCAGTCTTGGGAGACATAGACTTGGATAGGGACACGCCAAGACACATTGGTAGATGTCCTCTCTTGGACTCATCCATCGAGAACCTCTTCACGATTGTATCAATGTATGTGGACTGGGTGAGACCAAGCAATCTTCTTGATCTATCTCTATAGATCTGTATTCCCAATACAAAAGATGCTCACCCAAGTCCTGCATCGAGAACTTACTCGCTAACCTTATCTTAGTTGATTGCAACATTCCTACATCTTTCCCAATGAGTAGAATGTCATCAACATACACCACCAGGAATGTCACAGCACTCCCACTGACCTTCTTATACACACAGGGTTCCTTAGGATTCTTAGTAAAACCAAACCCTTTTATTGTACCATCGAATCTAAAGTTCCAACTCCTAGATGCCTGCTTTAGACCATAAATAGATCTCTGAAGTTTGTTTACCATATACTCACTTCCGACAGATGTAAACCTTTCGGGTTGAGACATGTAAATCTCTTCCTTAATATCCCCATTAAGAAAGGCTGTCTTGATATCCATCTGCCATATCTCATAGTCATACCATGCAGCTATGGCTAGAAATATCCTTATGGACTTGAACATTGCAACTGGAGAAAAGGTTTCCTCAAAGTCAACTCCTTGTCTTTGAGTATATCCTTTTGCCACCAATCGCGCCTTGAAGTTCAATACCTTCCCATCCGCCCAAAGTTTCCTCTTGTAAATCCATTTACACCCTATGGGAACAATTCCCTCAGGTGGATCCACGAGATTCCACACTTGGTTCGAATACATGGAATTCATCTCAGATTCCATCGCTTCAAGCCACTTGGATGAATCGACATTAGATAACGCTTCCTTGAAGGTCCTTGGATCACATCCATGGTTAGGCTCATCATGGCCTTCTTAAAGAAGCAGACCATACCTCATAGGCGGTCTCGAGACTCTCTCGGATCTTCTAGGAGCTTGTATCTCCTCTCTTGGCTCTTCGGGTGTGGGTTCTATAATTGTGGGTGTCTCTCGAACCTCTTCGAGTTCTGTCATCTCCCCTTTTCTATCCAATAGAAATTCCTTATCCAAAAAGGTTGCATTCCAAGAAACAAACACTTTTGTTTCTTAGGGATGATAGAAGTAGTATCCAACCAAATTCTTTGGATATCCCACAAAGTAACATAAAATGGATCGACTATGCAATTTATCTCCCACTACCTGCTTCACATAAGCAGGGCACCCCCATATTCTAAGATAAGAATATTTGGGTGGCTTACCCATCCATATCTCATATGGTGTCTTATTAACTGCCTTTGTATGGACATTGTTCAACAACAGTGCCGCTGTCTCAAGCGCATATCCCCAAAAGGATGGCGGCAACTCCGTGAACCCCATCATAGACCGAACCATGTCCATCAAAGTGCGGTTACGACGCTCCGAAACACCATTCAACTGTGGTGTAGCGGGCGGAGTCCACTGCGAGAGAATCCCATTCTCCCTAAGATACTCTTGGAACTCGGCACTCAAGTACTCACCACCTCGATCCTATCGAAGGGTCTTGATGCTTCGTCCCAACTGTTTCTCTACTTCACTTCTGAATTCTTTGAACCTTTCAAAGGCTTCAGACTTGTATTTCATCAAATACACATACCCATACCTCGAAAAGTCATCGGTAAAGGTGATGATTAGGCATGTCCATGCTTAGTGGTGATGCTAAGCGGACTGCATACATCGGTATGGATCAAATCCAATAACACTTTGGCTCGCTCCACATGGCCCTTAAAGGGAATTTTGGTCATCTTTCCTTTAAGACAGGATTCACAAGTCGTGAGAGCATTAATATCAGACATATCAAACATGCCCACTCCCACTAACTTGTTCATCCTTCTTATGGAAATATGTCCTAATCGAGCATGCCAAAATTGTGCCGAATTTAGAGTATCTTGTTTTCGCTTGTTTGTTGTTATTATTGCTTGGACATTGTTTAGTGGAATATCTTTCAATTTTAAGGTGAAGAGATCGTTTTCAAGTTCTCTAGTACCAATTAAACATTCATTCTTGTAAATGTTGCAAACACCTTTGCTAAATAAACAAGAAAATCCATCTTTATCAAGCCTGTAAATGGAAATAATGTTTTTCACCAATTCAGGTACAAACAAAACGTCTCTTAACATTAACTTACAATCATTGTTTAAAGGCAAGCAAACATATCCTTTGGCCTTGGCAGCAACCCTTGCTCCATTGCCCATCCTCAAGAAGGTGTCACCTTCCCTAAGCCTCCTACTTCTTCCCATCACCTGCAAATCATTACAGAGATGTGAGCCACAGTCGGTATCCAATACCCAATTAAGAAGTAGAGTTAATTGAACTGTTTATTTCAATATAGAACATACCGTTTCTAGAACTCTTCTAGGCAAGATATTCCCTGCAGTTACGCCTCCAATGTTAAGGCTTCTTGTAGTGATGACAGATGTCAACAGTCTTGTCAGCCTTCACTAGTGTGGCTACCACAACGGGACCTGGAGTCTGCCTCTTCAAGGGCACGTTCTTCTTGGGACGTTGGAAAGAACGCTTCTTTCCTTTCCCGGGTGGACTGGTCTTCGTACCAGATGAAGAGCCCACATAAAGAATTGGCTTCTCTTTCTTTATAGTGGACTCAAAAGTCACAAGCATATTCACCAACTCCTCAAGGGTCGGCTCCATCTTGTTCATGTTGAAGTTCACCACAAAAGGATCAAATGAGCTAGGCAATGACAAGAGCAACACGTCGGTGGTCAGCTCTGAAGGCAACATCAAATCCATGCAAACGAGCTTGTCCACGAGCCCAATCATCTTTAGGCCATGCTCATGGACCGAGGCCCCATCTCGCATGTGCAAAGTGATCAGCTCCTTGACGGTAGCATGCCTAAGAGGCCGAGTCTGCTCGCCAGAGAGCTCCTTGAGGTGCAAATGAATGTCAGCAGCATTCATTGCATCCTCAAAACGTCTCTGCAGCTCATCATTCATAGAAGCCAGCATATAACACCTGGCTTTCAAGTCATGGTCACACCAATCCTTGTAAGTCTGCACTTCCTCAGGAGTGCAGCTAGTCGGAGCCTCAACAGGGGGCGACTCAGTCATTGTGTGCAATCTTTTCCGAGTTCAAGACGATTTTCAGGTTTCTTAACCAAGTGAGGTAATTAGGTCCGATTAATACGTGTTTGCGAGAATAACAGACAGCGGATTGCGAATTGAAGACATTGTCAAATTTGTACTGAAAAGTAAAACAGATAAATGTTAATGACTATTTTAAAATATTTAGTAAGAAATAAAGTATGGACTTTTACTTTATAAATTTTCGCTCCCACTGTTTTGACATTTTCACTATCCTCACGTTTGATTAGGACCCAATAATATGACGTCGTTCATCTTTACGTGTCAAGCCTTACCCATCGATGTTGAACCTTAATGGACGGTCGCCATGAGTTCCCTCAATAATATGAGCCGAAATCATGTGAGTTCCACGTAGTTCACATCACCATGTCAATGGATGTCACAGCTTTTCGGCACTCAGGGCCCCCCCAATAATATGAGCCGAGCCCCGAGCACGGGTAGCGTTCATCATGCACTCATTGTCGATGGAAGACATGGAAATTATAAACAAATTTATAATTCCCCTTTTCGGGCTTGATATTAATTTTGAATCTTATTCAAAATGTGGGTTTTTAATTTTGAAAGGTCTCATCATTAATTTTATTTAAATGCTTGCCATGTTTGATCGTATGTTTAGCGGATTCATGCAACTTTGTTATCATCATAATAATAACGCACATACTCATTATTTATAACATATCATGCATATATTATAAACAGTAAACAAAACAAGGATGATATATCGCCCCAAAAATAATGGGCCGTGTGAGTTAAACACGGGCCTAGGTCCAATCCTAGGGAAATGCATGGGATGCAAATGCAACTATTACATTAGCTTCCAATATTTACATGTCTTCGATCTTCATAATCATCATGGTCACCATCTTCCGATCTTGATCATCCACTATACTAATATTTACAAATAAATATCCATGGCAAATAGGGATACATCTCATGGGGGTGGGAACGGGCCATAAACCAAGCCCACTTTATAAATTGATAATTATTATAATCATTCAACACAAAATATCCTAGCATACACCTAGCAAATTGGGCTTGGGCTTTTGATCATCCTTCATGCATAATATCACATATCATACACCATCAATTAATTATCACAATAATTAATTGATCCAATATTATATATCTTGATCCAATCACTAACCGCCACGATTATAAACTAAATTAACAAAGTATACAAACACCTTTGTCTACCTTCTAATTAATTTATTTATAACCGAATTTCTTGCAAATCACAATTTTTTATAAATAATTAAAGTCCAACTCAATTATTTATTTCATGAGAAAATATTTGCAACTTTTGTAAATTTAAACTTAAGGGCCCAAAAAATCATTTTTCACCAAAAACATTTTGACTCATTTAAATTTCACAAATATGTTAGTCATCCAATGGCCCAACAACTTAAGGCCCATGATACTTTGATAATTCAAAACACCTTTTCAAAACCATAGTCAAAATCCGGCTAACATGCAAAAAATTTTTTTTTATTTTTTAAAAGATAGGGGCTGTTCGGGCAGCCCCTCGGGCTGCCCTTGCTGCCCAAAATGGGCAGCAACAAGCTGCCCGAATTTTCCCCAAAAAAAGCCTCGATTTTGTTGCAAAAAGTATTTCTCATGCGGTTAGAAATCGATCTCAATATAATATTATGTATATGCTACACAAACTAGTACCCTTAGCTCTGATACCACTTGAAAGAGGATCGGTTTTAGGTGTTCAAATGCGCAACGGAAGTTCAAAAATCTTTTCAAGGCATGAAAACCGAAATTTTAAAGAAAAATTTGAACACCTCATGCACTAACATGTAACATATACAAAAACACAAACTATGACATTCATAGGGTGTTTAAAATGTTACCTATCAATCTCAAAGATTGATGTAATGGCTCCAACCAAGTTGTAAACAACTTGGCTCTTCAAAGACAAGACAAATCTACAAGTTCTCCTTGTTCTTGAGTCCTTCTTTCAAAATCAAGCCCACCACCAAACTTAAAAGATCCACCTTACACTTGCACTAGAAAATGTAGAGTATT
>NC_134555.1:21461412-21506412 GCF_025594145.1 Primulina tabacum | reverse complement strand
TCCAGGAGACAGCAGCACCATTGAGCATGAATACGAACCCAGAGGTTGACTTCGAGTCATCGATATCGCTTTGGAAGCTAGAGTCGGTATAGCCTTCCAATTTCAGTTCTCCACCCCCATAGACCAAGAACAACTTATTGGTCCTTCTCAAATACTTGAGGATGTCTTTCACAGCTTTCCAATGTGGAAGACCAGGGTTCGATTGATATCTACTCATTACACTTAGTGCGAAAGCCACGTCAGGACGTGTAGATATCATCTCATACATGATGCTACCAATAGCAGATGCATAAGGAATGCTTGTCATCGCCGGAGACATAGACTTGGATAGGGACACGCCATGACACATTAGTAGATGTCCTCTCTTGGACTCATCCATCGAGAACCTCTTCACGATGGTATCAATGTATGTGGACTGGGTGATACCAAGCAATCTTCTTGATCTATCTCTATAGATATGTATTCCCAATACAAAAGATGCTTCACCCAAGTCCTGCATTGTAAGGTCCGAGATTTTATTAGTGTAATCTGAGATTAATCTGAAAATATTTATTTATTAATTGAGATGATTATAGATGAAACAGATCAGACCGGGAGAGCCGAAAGAAGATTTGACATTTTGTGCAAGAAAAGTCCCCGCGCACATGCGTGACATGTATGGGCGCACATGCGCGAGGAAGACAAAACCATGCGCGCACATGCGCGGCTTGAATGCGCGCACATGCACGGAACATCCAGAGAGTTCGGCGCACATGTGCGGCTTGAATGCGCGCATATGCGCGGAACGTCCAGAGGGTTCGGCGCACATGCGCGGCAGAAGGCGCGCATATGCGCGAGTAAATGGATGCACCAGACAGCAGGTCTCGCGCATATGCGCTACGATGGGCGTGCATATGCGCGAGCGGTTGAGACACAAGCGCTGAGATAATAAATCTCGCGCATATGCGCGGGGCTTGGGCGCGCTTATGCGCGAGAGGTTTTTTGGCAAATTCTAGAGAAGCCACGTACAATTTACATGCAATATATATATATATATATATACATATATCAACTTTGGCTTCAGAAGAAAGAGGAGGAAATCGAGAAGCTCAAAATTCCTTCGAAGATTACAAGTGAGATTTACGAAAAATCCGCCCGTCCTATTTTAAATCCGACTTTGGTACTGTGTTCCTATCAATGCAGGCTACAACTGGACGTAAGTTTTGTTACGTTTAGACATGATTTGAAATTATGATATTGTCAGAATTGAATATGAATCAGATATAGTGTTTCTGCTACAGTAGACATTGTATAATTGAAGTCAGATTAAAGAATAGACTGTTTATACAATTGTTATGAATTTCGAAAGATATTGATTGGGATTTGATATCAGAGTTGTGTTGTTACTGATCTTAAATGTACAGATATTGAGATTATGAATTGTACTGATACTGATTATGAATTCTGATATTATATCTGTGATGTTGAGATTGACGGGGATATCGAAACTTTATTGTTATGCCGTCGAAACATCAGTTGATTTAGAGTGATCAGATTCCGTAATGATTTCGATGATATCGTTGATATGAATTAGATTGTACCTTGTTCAGATATGGATCAGATTATATACTGATTTGTGTATTGATCAGAACAGGTTTTGAATCGAATTATATACTGATATTGTATTTATGTGATTGTCATTGCCAGACTGGGTATGGACAAATTGGAATACAAGAGTACTGGCCAGGAGTTACATTTGATTTAGTGTTTCTCTGTGGCATGTTTCAGTATGTTCAGAGATATTCTGATGATTTCATGCTCGTTGTATCTATGATATTTTGATATATTTGTAGCATCTGATTGATTGGATCGAATATCTGAAGATTGTATTGAATACTCTGAGAACTGTGATTATTGTATACAGAAATTATTTAGATTAGAATCTTGCTTGAAACAGATTGTATTCAGAATAACCGATATTTGAAGTTAATATACCGATTGATTTTGACACAGTTGAAATTAAGATCAGTGACTGAGAACGATACCGATATCAGAAAGATCAGAAATTTCAGAAATGTCATAAATTTATTTTTGGTCTGAGTTGGCAGATTATCTTATCCGATTATGTTTTGAACTGCTTGAGAATTGTTAGCCTCTAGATAAGTATTTGATACAGATTGTATGGTTTGGGGGCATATCATCTTTGCAGATATTATAGCAGTTGATCTGGGCAACGTGAAGATGTAATCGATTATTCAAACCGAATCAGAGCTGAATTCGAGAATTACGGCAGTTCAGAGATTTAACCAAAATGTTCAGAACTTAAATTAGATAATCAGAGCAGAACATCGATCAGAGTGGCAGATATGTGATTTTTACTGTATGAGAATGATTATCTTGTGATATCAAATGTTTCAGAATTGCACAACAAAATTTGATATCGATAGTCAGAACCGAATACCAGGTAGGTATATATATTTTTAATTTATATTATTAACTGATTTGTTTGTACCAAATAGTTCGAATCTGAAATGACAGATAGTGTCAAAAACACACAATAGTGGATTCAGTTTTCATTTTGATGAATGAGAATGTATGATATTCGAACAGATAGTTTTGACATAGACAGATTAAATTAGTTGTGACAGAATTTGTACTAAAATATAGGCAGAATTTATACTGAAATGTCTGAATCGCCAAAAAATGAAGATAGAAAGATAGAAATCAGAAGAGTTATTACAGAATTGGTATATTTCTGACTAGACATGGGGAGTATAATTCGATGAATTTCGTAATGAGACCACTATAATACTTTCCAAATTGTGATATAATATGATTGTGATTGACAGATTGTTCAATCTATATCTATTAGTTTGTACAAGATGATGTACAAACATGACCAGATAACAAAGATCGATGTCAAAGAAATGGTCAGATTGATCAGAATGTTGGAGTAGATTATATCAGATTTTGAATTTGGATTGAATTTGTAATTGTGACAGAACATATCATGAACTCATTCATATATTATCCACCGACTGACAGATAGTCAGAGTGTACTATCAGGATATTGAGAGATATCCAGAGAGCTGCAGTGCTGGATGCTAGCACCAGTTGAGATGACATATTGTCGCTGTGTGAATTATTGTACGATAATAGTTATCAGATAACCAGATGGATAATGAAATAGTTACAGACGAAACATTGTACAGTAAGTACTGCAGATTTCTTTGATATAAGAATAATATCTCGGAGACACCTGAGATAGGAGCTGATACAGTCAGAGATATGACAAAGAAAATGTAGCTAATTCAGAAGAGAATGAAGACAAAATCTGATATGAGATTAAGATTTCAGAATGGATTCATTGAGATGAGTTTCTGATTTCAACTCTGTATACATTTCTTCTGATATGTCTGAATTGATAACTTGCGAGTTCGAGGACGAACTCGGATCTAAGAGGGGGAGAAATGTAAGGCCCGAGATTTTATTACTGTAATCTGAGATTAATCTGAAATGATTTATTTATTAATTGAGATGATTATAGATGAAACGGATCAGACCGGGAGAGCCGAAAGAAGATTTGACATTTTGTGCAAGAAAAGTCCCCGCGCACATGCGCGACATGTATGGGCGCACATGCGCGAGGAAGACAGAACAATGCGCGCACATGCGCGGCTTGAATGCGCGCACATGCGCGGAACGTCCAGAGAGTTTGCCGCACAAGCGCGGCTTGAATGCGCGCATATGCGCGGAACGTCCAGAGCGTTCGGCGCACATGCGCGGCAGAAGGCACGCATATGCACGAGTAAGTGGATGCACGAGACAGTAGGTCTCGCGCATATGCGCGACGATGGGCGCGCATATGTGCAAGCGGTTGAGACACAAGCGCCGAGATACTAAATCTCGCGCATATGCGCGGGGCTTGGGCGCGCTTATGCGCGAGAGGTTTTTTGGCAAATTCTGGAGAAGCCATGTACAATTTACATGCAATATATATATATATACACATATATCAACTTTGGCTTCAGAAGAAAGAGGAGGAAATCGAGAAGCTCAGAATTCCTTCGAAGATTACAAGTGAGATTTACGCAAAATCCGCCTGTCCGATTTTAAATCTGACCGTCCGATTTTAAATCCGACTTCGGTACTGTGTTGCTATCAAGGCAGACTACAACTAGACGTAAGTTTTGTTACGTTTAGACATGATTTGAAATTATGATATCGTCAGAATTGAATATGAATCAGATATAGTGTTTCTGCTACAGTAGACATTGTATAATTGAAGTCAGATTAAAGAATAGACTGTTTATACAATTTTTATCAATTTCGAAAGATATTGATTGGGATTTGATATCAGAGTTGTGTTGTTACTGATCTTAAATGTACAGATATTGAGATTATGAATTGTACTGATACTGATTATGAATTCTGATATTATATCTGTTATGTTGAGATTGACGGGGATATCGAAACTGTATTGTTATGCCTTAGAAACATCAGTTGATTTAGAGTGATCAGATTCAGTAATGATTTCGATGATATCGTTGATATGAATTAGATTGTACCTTGTTCAGATATGGATCAGATTATATACTGATTTGAGTATTGATTAGAACAGGTTTTGAATCGAATTATATACTGATATTGTATTTATGCGATTGTCATTGCCAGACTGGTATGGACAGATTAGTATACAAGACCTCGTCTTCGTCAGACCGGGAAGACAAAGGTATAACTCATGTTTTGTTTGGGAAAGACACAACTCAAATGAGATTCAATTTGAGTTTCCCAACGAAATCACATACTAGAATTGTTGTTTATCTTTTATGATTATGCTTTGTTTATAGATTTATATTCAAGCATTTGAGATAGGAAAGTTATTTGGTAGATTCGCCAAATTACTAGATGTTCGGTGGTATCGACGCTTCGGATCAGAGTCACTCCGATTGTAGATATTCGATACAGACAGGGCCGAAGTCTAGGAATAAGACGTACAGTCACCCCGATTGGGAGGGTAAGTGACAGACAGTGACATCTTATTCACACCGGGATCCCTAGAGTTAGAAATGAGTTGAGTCAAGATATGAATTGAATTGAGTTGCGTGCTTATTTTATTTTGGTTTCAGAGATTCTGGAACCCATTGTTAATGCATGCTTATTTTGATTTAGTTTCATAGACTATGAAACCTATTGCTATTGATTTTATGCATGATATTATGCTTTATGATTTATATTTTGTACATGCATGTCTACCATGTTTTATACTGGGATTTATTCTCACCGGAGTATCCGGCTGTTGTCTTGTTTTGTATGTGTGTATGACAACAGGTGGGACAGGATCAGGGTCAAGAAGATGATGAGAGAAGACGAGTTTAGAGTGGTGATTCCGGACTTATTGTAGACTTGGTTTAATACTTGAAATTTAGTAGTTGAACCTTAGACTAGTTTGAATAATTGTTGTACATTATGGTACTTATATGCTGAGATGTATCTTAGTTACATTCCATTACGTTCCGCACTTACATTTTAAAAAGAAAAATTTTTAGACCTTGTTTATCTTAATTGATAATTAAATCCCAAAGATGATTAAAAAAATGATTAGCGTCCGGGTCCCCACAACAGGTTGTATCAGAGCGATAGATCCTTTACACTAAGATAGAAGAGAATGAGCAGGGTAGATTGAGTTTTCTTTCCTTGCATGTGATTGCTAGCATGAGATTTATTTTAATGTTGATTTACTTTATGTATGCTAGCATGATACTATGATTTACTGCTTTGAAATACATGTTTACCTGATTATCCGATTTGAGTTCGTATTATGTATTATTGAGTATGAATCAAATCTGATTCATGATCAGCAGTAAGATGATCCGAGAAAGAATGGAAGAGGTTTGTAGTATTTGGTTTACTAATGGTTTTGGTAATCAGATATACCTTCTAGAAGAATTCAAGAACGGGGCAGTACTTTGGTTGAACACATAGATATATCAGAAACTCCGGTGGAAATACAGTTGAAGAAATTTCAGTTGTTTCAACCACCGATGTTGAGGGGTACTGAGATGTCTGAAGAGTGTCAGAATTGATTAGATGACATAGAACTGTTGTTTGATTTACTTGATTATTCAGATGAACAGAGAATTAAACTGGTATTCCACCAGTTACGAGAGGCTGCCAGAAGTTGGTGGATTACAATCAAAGGAATATTAGAACAATGTGGTATTGTGATCACGTGGGAAGTCTTCAAAGCTGAATTCTATCGAAGATATTTCTCAGTTTCGTACCGCGAGGATAAAAGAGCAGAGTTTGAGAATTTGAGACAAGGCCAACTGAATATTGAAGAATATGTTGCTAAATTCTCTACTCTATTGCGTCTTGTTCCTCAGATAGTTGGAAATGATGAAGCTGTAGCTGAGCAGTTCATCAAAGGATTGAATTCAGAGATAGTTGCATTGATAAATATGTAGCGACCTTACCATTTTGCTGATACTTAGAGTAGGGCAACGAGAGCTGAGGTGAGTCTGATTCGACAACGAGAAAGGTTAGAGGTGATTCCACTCCCGACACAGCAACTCCCTCTTAGATTTGATAAAGGCAGTACGAGTGGAAAGCAAGATTTGCTGAAAGCTCGAAAGAAACATTTTAAGAAGTTAGGAAGCAGACTGAGTGATTCTTCTAGCTCCAGTGGTTCCAGCCGAGTTATACTGGAATATATTGCAGAACTTGCGGAGGGAGACATCCCACAGAGCAATGCCAGGGAGTGACTGGTAGTTGCCATAATTGTAGACAGCCGGGACACTTTGCGAGAGTTTGTCCTCAGAGAAGTTCCCGAAGATTTTAGGGAGCAAAAAACCGAGGAACAGACACCGGACACACCTGATGATAGAGTGGCAGGTACTGTTCTTTTATGATTATATTGCATAGGTATTGATATATACTAATGCATTCCCTACGATTATCTTTGACTGAGTTGCATTGAGATATGCTGTATCTGTTGAGTCTGATTGTACTGTAGTATTGATTCCCTTACTTTTTGGGAAAGAAAGATTGATATCAAAGATTTCTGTGAAATATTGTATACTACAGTAAGATGAGAATGAGGTCGAGTTAGATTATGATGTACTTGTGTTTCTGATTTGACCGCATTATTGATATTAATATGCTGAACAAGTACAGAACAATTGTAGATTCCTTCCAGAAAGATATAAGATTCAGACCAGATAGGGCTGATGAGTAGAAATTCCACAGTAAGGATTCTAGATCTAGAATTCTTTTGATATCTGTATTGTTTATGACTCGATTGATACAGAAAGGAGCAGATGGTATCCTTATGTATTTAGTAGACATGCTGAAATCGAGCCTAGTATTGGCAGATTTGCCAAGGGATGTACGAGTTGGTTGGAAGAATTGAAAGATCAGTAGAAGAGTACTGGCCAGGAGTTACATTTGATTTAGTGTTTCTCTGTGGCATGTTTCAGTTTGTTCAGAGATATTCTGTTGATTTCATGCTCGTTGTATCTATGATATTTTTATATATTTGCAGCATCTGATTGATTGAATCGAATATCTGAAGATTGTATTGAATACTCTGAGAACTGTGATTATTGTATATAGAAATTATTTAGATAAGAATCTTGCTTGAAACAGATTGTATTCAGAATAAGCGATATTTGAAGTTAATATACCGATTGATTTTGACACAGTTGAGATTGTGATCAGTGACCGAGAACGATACCGATATCAGAAAGATCATAAATTTCAGAAATGTCATAAATTTATTTTTGTTCTGAGTTGGCAGATTATCTTATCCGATTATGTTTTGAACTGCTTGGGAATTGTTAACCTCTAGATAAGTATTTGATACAGATTGTATGGTTTGGGGGCATATCATCTTTGCAGATAATATAGCAGTTGATCTGGGCAACGTGAAGATGTAATCGATTATTCAAACCGAATCAGTGCTGAATTCGAGAATTACGGCAGTTCAGAGATTTAACCAGAATGTTCAGAACACAAATTCGATAATCAGAGCAGAACATCGATCAAAGTGGCAGATATGTGATTTTTACTGTATGAGAATGATTATCTTGTGATATCAAATGTTTCAGAATTGCACGACAGAATTTGATATCGATAGTCAGAACCGAATACCAGGTAGGTATATATATTTTTAGTTTATATTATTAACTGATTTGTTTGTACCAAATAGTTCGAATCTGAAATGACAGATAGTGTCAGAAACACACAATAGTGGATTCAGTTTTCATTTTGATGACTGAGAATGTATGATATTCGAACATATAGTTTTGACATAGACAGATTAAATCAGTTGTGATAGAATTTGTACTGAAATATTGGCAGAATTTATACTGAAATGTCTGAATCGCCAATAAATGAAGATAGAAAGATAGAAATCAGAAGAGTTATTACAGAATTGGTATATTTCTGACTAGACATGGGGAGTATAATTCGATGAATTTCGTAATGAGACCACTATAATACTTTCCTGATTGTGATATAATATGATTGTGATTGACAGATTGTTCAATCTATATCTATTAGTTTGTACAAGATGACGTACAAACATGACCAGATGACAAAGATCGATGTCAAAGAAATGGTCAGATTGATCAGAATGTTGGAGTAGATTATATCAGATTTTGAATTACGATTGAGTTTGTAATTGTGGCAGAACATATCATGAACTCATTCATATATTATCCACCGACTGACAGATAGTCAGAGTGTACTATTCGGATATTGAGAGATATCCAGAGAGCTGCAGTGCTGGATGCTAGCACCAGTTGAGATGACATATTGTCGCTGTGTGAATTATTGTACGATAAGAGTTATCAGATAACCAGATGGAAAATGAAATAGTTACAGACGACACATTGTACAGTAAGTACTGCAGATTTCTTTGATATAAGAATAATATCTCGGAGATACCTGAGATAGGAGCTGATATAGTCAGAGATATGACAAAGAATATGTAGCTAATTTAGAAGAGAATGAAGATAGCTCAGACCAGACAGACTTAATATGCCAACGTCGGATGGTGGCGATTGGTAATTGAAGCCGAAGATTTAATATATCCTTGACTGGGATAAACAGATTTGATAACTGTGGGGACTCGGACGCTAATTATGTTCTTAATCATCATTGAGACTAATTAATCAATTATAAAAGCAGGGTCTAATTTTTTTTTTAAACGCGGAACGTAGTGAAATAAAACGTATATACATCTCACTATAAAAGTACAAGTCCTGTACCACATACATTTATTCAACTAAGGTTTAACAGCTAATATCATGTGTCTATGTAGAACCCATAAGTCAGTAGACGTATAAGCCATGCATAATTCTAGATTTTTAAATTTAATTGACTTCATTGCATGATTATTTTAAATGAATTTATTTGAAGTTAATTATTCATTATTTCAGTTCAGTAGTTTGATTTTTAGCATTTCAGTTATTTCAGTGAGGCCGGACTGGAGTTGGAGTTTTGAGATAGAATTTAAGATTTGAGAAATATTTCCAGAAGTTAATTTAGCTAGCAAGTAAGTTCATTTAAGTTAAAAAGAAGTTTAAGGAATTATTTAAGTTAGTTAAGGATTTTAATTTAATTATTGGAGGTGATTAAGAAATGAGCTCATTTAAGTTACTTAATTAAGGGGTTAGTTCACTAAATTAATTAAAGGATTAGTAAGGCTTTTAAGGGTTATTAAATTACTAGATAATCAATTTTCCCCCTACCATTTATCATGCATTTTCAGCCACACCCCTAGAAGAACAAACTAGGACTTGCCAACTCACCTTTGACCCATTCTTCGTTGATTAGCATGCTAATTCTTTTAGCTATTTTTCAACCTTAATTAATTAATACTAGACCACTATCCTAACCCTTGTTTGGCATGATAAAATCGGCCACTATAGTCTAGAATCACCCAAGAGATCATTTGATAGCAATTCAAAATTCAAAATTCAAATGCATGAAGACTTGGTCTTGATATGATCCTATTTTTGTGCACCCTTCTCCTCACCTTCATAACCATCACTCCCCCTCCACCTCCACCAAAAATAAGACCCCTTTTCAGTAGAAAAAACGTGAATAACAGCTAGGAGAAAGGGAGAAAAATCGAGAGCCAAGAAAGGTAGAGAAGCAAGCCACTCCGTCTCCTCCGCGCCGTCTCTTCTCTTCTTTTCGTTTTCTTTCGAAACGAAACCAGGCATGTCTAGATTTCTTCCAAACCTCAATCAAGTCATATTATCATTTATTTTTCAGTACATGATCATGTTGTAGCAAGCAAAAATTGAGATCCATGTCAAAATATTTTGGAACACACATGCAGAATTTTCGACTTCCCTTGACAAGCTTCACGTTTTTCTGAGTTTTGATGGTTTCAGGTATTGGATCGACTCCAGGCTCCCAAGGCGGCTTGTATACATGTATTAGGATGTATTAGGACCATGTTGGTCCATTCAAACCAGCCCCATGCTTGCTGGAAATTCAGAATGACAGCAAGTTCCCATAGGCGCAGATTTGTGTTCGAAAATTTCAGTTTTTGTGTCAAGGGGTTGGATCTGATCTTGGCTGCCCCAAGGGCCTTTAGCCATGGTTGGATCACTTCCCTAGAATGTCTAAGACGTGACTAAGTCACTCTTTTGGTGGCTTGGTCCATGGCTCATCGGTTTTTAAATAATCAACAAGAACAGCCCCTTTCCCCATTCGGCCCTTCCATTTTTCAGCATATGGTTTCGTTTCTTTTGTTGCTTGGTGTGGATCTTGGTTGGCCTATGGCCCTTAACCACGGTTCATATCATGCTCATAGATGTCTAGATTGTGCCATGGTCAATCAAATGGCCACTGGAACGACGCAAGACATCGATCATAGCATAAACACTACACACGCACGCATGAGGGCCCTCGGTGAGAACTTTCGGGTGGTTGCTAGAATGAGGCGAATTGTGGCTGGCCTAGGGCCCTTAGCCATGGTTCAAATCATTCCTTGGGACGTTGTGGAGAGGCTTTGGTCCGTGGTTAAAGCCCCAATGGCCAAAAGTCTCGCAAACGAGGCGATGCAAGCTAGGTCGCAGCTGCTGGAAATTACAGCAAGTTGCTGTGTCAGTTCAGAGGCTCGTTTGAGTTCTTGGTAGGCTTTTAGCCCATGGCCTTGGACTGGACAGTGCCTCATTGAGTTAGGAAGGTCATGTTTTTGACCGTTCGTCATTTGGATCATTTTTGAGGTCGTACGAGAATTTACGGTGCAATGTGCCAAATTGACTCTCGAAAGAGCGTTTCGTGTTTTGGCCTCCATTCCACCTAGATTTCGACCCTATCATTTTAGGAACATTATTTTATGATTTTTCAGCGTATTTTAATCATGACTATACATTGGTTCAGTGTCGGTTCAGGTTGGCTCGGAGTCATGATTAAATGCGAAGTCATTAGGCGTCATAGTCGCATCTTTTGAACGTAAATTGCATAGTTGGTCAAGTTTAAGCTATTGCATATTTTTCATGGCACAGTTAGGTTGCAGCGAGCCTGGGAACGATCCAATCCAATCCAGTTGGTAAAATTACAGGAATTTTCATTATGCCAGTTAATTATTTTACGTGCATTAAACAGAAAATGATTATTTTTGAGATTTATGCGATATGGCTTGTGGTTCATTCACTATGTGGGAGTGTTATTTTATACGGTCGCCAGTGACCGATCAGTTCAGTATGATACCACCCGGTCGCCAGTGACCGGCCAGCTCAGTTCAGTTTCAGCCTCCCCGGTAGCCAGTTACCGATCAGTTTAGCTTAGTGCAGTGGCCACAGGCGTAAAACATAATCTCAACAGAAAATTTTACCAGTTATTTCAGTACAGACTCCAAGGAGCAAATATTTTTACAGTGATTTCCAGTTCAGTTATGCACGTATTATAATTGCTCAGTACAGATTATTTTTCAGTATGCCTCAGGACAGGATATGTTAACTCATGCATATTTTAAAATTCAGATTTTTACTCGTTACCTGCGATATATGCATGCTGAGTCTTTAGGCTCACTAGACTTGATTGTTGTAGGTACTGATGAGGCCAGGGCCGAGGGTGGGGACCAGTGAGCCAGCTTGGGTCGGCAGTAGTGGCACCCGAGGACCTCAGAGCAGCAGTTGTTATTTCTTTTCGCAAACAATTTTATCAGTCGTTGGATATTTTTAAATCGTTGTTGTTGGCAAAACTTTAACTTTCTTCCGCTGCAGTATTTTGAAATATTGAACTTGATTCACCAGTGATTTTATGAATGAGGCCATTTAAGTTCTTTTAAAAAGAAAAATTTTTAATTTTCCGCAAATTTTCAAGAAAGGAGTTTTAGGCCCTTCACAGTCTAACCCTATCTCTAATCCAAGTCCGGAGCCTCTACTCTAATCACGATCTCTCTTCATCTTCTCAACCCTGAACCTGTCCCACATGTTGTCATGCACACATACAAAACAAGACAACAGCCGGATAACTCCGGTGAGAATAAATCCCAGTATAAACAATGTAAACATGCAATCATATAAAAACATATACAAAAGCATATAACAAATATCATTCACATGCAGCCAATCAACAAACATGTATGATATCAAAACTGTAAACCAACTAGTCGTCACAGACTCGACTCAAATAACGCGTCGTCTCAGACTCGACTCAACTCTAACCTAGGGATTCCAATGTCTGGATATTGATAATTATATCGATTCTCAGTCGATATGAATGAATGAACCCTAAACGGAATCGATATAATTCATATATCCAGTGTCTGGGCGAAACAGCCGCAGAATTGACGAATCAGTCAAGAATTAAGCGAATCAGCTAATAGCTAGACGAATCAGCCAGTAATTAAGCGAATCAGCCAAAGTTTAGACGAATCAGTCATGGACTAGGCGAATCAGCCGATAGCCAGACGAATCAGCCGGTAACTTGGCGAATCAGCCAATGACTAGCGAATCAGCAGTCAATACATGCATACAGTAACTAGACGAATCAGCCGATGACTAGCGAATCAGTAGTCAATACATGCAGTGGCTATAAATCAATAGACTACAAACATCAATCTCATCAATTACAAATATCAATGCAATAAACTAAGTATGTGATTTAGGGAAACTCGATTCAAACCTCACTCGAGTTGTGCAATCCCAACTCAACATTAATTTATACCTTTCTTTCTGATACTCTGACTCTGTCGAAGTCTCGAACTCAAAGCCTGTCAATACTCAATATGACAATGACAATATCAAGGAGTATACTATCAATACCCGTTCAAATCAATACTGGATACAATCAGAATCCAAATAAAATTCCGTTCCAACGGCATAATGGCATAATCTCAATATACCCAGCCATATCATATTTATCAGATATCAATTCTAACATATCATAATCAATAACGACTCAATTTTGATATCCAATCAACTCCAAAATTCATAACAATTCCATATGGTATTTGTTCTTCAGTCCGGTTTCGATTATACGATGTCTAACATGACAAGAACATCATATAAGAATCATATCAGATTTTGACACTACCATAATTTCAAATCATATCAAAACGTAGTAAAACTTACGTCCAGTTGTAGCCTACGTCGATAGGAACACAGTACTGAATTCGGATTCAAAATCAGATAGACGGATTGCTCACAAAAGGCGTAAGGATTTTCTACAACTGCTGGCGCATATGCGCGACACATTTCCGCGCATATGCGCCCAACTCTCTGGACTCGGCATTCCTGAATACACCTGCTCGCGCATATGCGCTTCATGTCTGGCACATATGCGCGAGACTTACTGTCTCGGCAATCACCCCAAATACTTGCCTCGCGCATATGCGCGCCCCTTCTCGTGCATATGCGCGAGGTGTTCTGTCCTCGCGAAGGATCTTTCGCTTGAACAGGCTCGCGCATATGCGCGAGGTCCTCTGCCCACGTTGCGCATATGCGCGCATCTGTGCCGCGCATATGCGCGAGGGCTACTGTTGCTCGAACATTTTCATGCATTATCTCATCTTTCCCGGTCCGATCCTTTCCGTCTATAATCATATCACTTATCCCCAAATCATTTCAGATTAATAGGATAAAATTCTCGGCCCTTACAATAACAGCTGATGATATTGATTTGGTATGAGCTGTTGATTGGTATATACGGATGTTCTATAGCCAGTATTGTGAGATTGATTCTATCAGAGTTATTTCTAAGGGTATTATGATATTATGCTCTTGAATTATTATTCCAATTTAAAATCATAGATCCGTACAAGAAAGATATTTCAGAATAAAGACTATTCTATTATTGAAAATACAGTAAGTTGACAGGGCCTCAAAGAGACTATTTGAAAGACAAAATCTGATATGAGATTAAGATTTAAGAATGGATTCATTGAGATGAGTTTCTGATTTAAACTCTGTATACATTCCTTCTGATATGTCTGAATTGATTACTTGCGAGTTCGAGGACGAACTCAGATCTAAGAGGGGGAGAAATGTAAGGCCTGAGATTTTATTACATTAATCTGAGATTAATCTGAAATGATTTATTTATTAATTGAGATGATTATAGATGAAACGGATCAGACCGGGAGAGCCGAAAGAAGATTTGACATTTTGTGCAAGAAAAGTCCCCGCGCACATGCGCGAGGAAGACAGAACCATGCGCGCACATGCGCGGCTTGAATGCGCGCACATGCGTGGAATGTCCAGAGAGTTCGGCGCACATGCACGTCTTGAATGCGCGCATAAGCGCGGAACGTCCAGAGGGTTCGGCGCACATGCGCGGCCGAAGTCGCGCATATGCGCGAGTAAGTGGATGCACGAGACAGTAGGTCTCGCGCATATGCGCGACGATGGGCGCGCAAATGCGCGAGCGGTTGAGACACAAGCGCCGAGATAATAAATCTCGCGCATATGCGCGGGGCTTGGGCGCGCATATGCGCGAGAGGTTTTTTGGCAAATTCTGGAGAAGCCACGTACAATTTACATGCAATATATATATATATATACATATATCAACTTTGGCTTCAGAAGAAAGAGGAGGAAATCGAGAAGCTCAAAATTCCTTCGAAGATTACAAGTGAGATTTACGAAAAATCCGCCCGTCCTATTTTAAATCCGACTTTGGTACTGTGTTCCTATCAATGCAGGCTACAACTGGACGTAAGTTTTGTTACGTTTAGACATGATTTGAAATTATGATATTGTCAGAATTGAATATGAATCAGATATAGTGTTTATACTACAGTAGACATTGTATAATTGAAGTCAGATTAAAGAATAGACTGTTTATACAATTGTTATGAATTTCGAAAGATATTGATTAGGATTTGATATCAGAGTTGTGTTGTTACTGATCTTAAATGTACAGTTATTGAGATTATGAATTGTACTGATTCTGATTATGAATTTTTATATTATATCTGTGATGTTGAGATTGACGGGGATATCGAAACTGTATTGTTATGCCGTCGAAACATTAGTTGATTTAGAGTGATCAGATTCAGTAATGATTTCGATGATATCGTTGATATGAATTAGATTGTACCTTGTTCAGATATGGATCAGATTATATACTGATTTGAGTATTGATCAGAACAGGTTTTGAATCGAATTATATATTGATATTGTATTTATGCGATTGTCATTGCCAGACTGGGTATGGACAGATTGGAATAAAAGACCTCGTCTTCGTCAGACCGGGAAGACAAAGGTATAACTCATGTTTTGTTTGGGGAAGACACAACTCAAATGAGATTCAATTTGAGTTTCCCAACAAAATCACATACTAGAATTGTTGTTTATCTTTTTATATGATTATGCTTTGTTTATAGATTTATGTTCAAGCATTTGAGATAGGAAAGTCATTCGGTAGATTCGCCAAATTACTAGATGTTCGGTGGTATCGACGCTTCGGATCAGAGTCACTCCGATTGTAGATATTCGATACAGACAGGGCCGAAGTCTAGGAATAAGACGTACAGTAATCCCGATTGGGAGGGTAAGTGACAGACAGTG
The DNA here is from genome assembly GCF_025594145.1 of Primulina tabacum. Lineage (NCBI taxonomy): Eukaryota > Viridiplantae > Streptophyta > Magnoliopsida > Lamiales > Gesneriaceae > Primulina > Primulina tabacum. The sequence continues at coordinate 21,490,396 of NC_134555.1, read as the reverse complement.
ACATCTTATTCACACCGGGATCCCTAGAGTTAGAGTTGAGTTGAGTCAAGATATGAATTGAATTGAGTTGCATGCTTATTTTATTTTGGTTTCAGAGATTATGGAACCCATTGTTACTGCATGCTTATTTTGATTTAGTTTCATAGACTATGAAACCTATTTTTATTGATTTTATGCATGATAGTATGCTTTATGATTTATATTGTGTACATGCATGTCTACCATGTTTTATACTGGGATTTATTCTCACCGGAGTATCCGGTTGTTCTCTTGTTTTGTATGTGTGCATGACAACAGGTGGGACAGGATTGGGGTCAAGAAGATGATGAGAGAAGACGAGTTTAGAGTGGTGATTCCGGACTTATTGTAGACTTTGTTTAATACTTGAAATTTAGTAGTTATACCTTAGACTAGTTTGAATAATTGTTGTACATTATGGTACTTATATGCTGAGATGTATCTTAGTTACATTCCATTACGTTCCGCACTTACATTTTAAAAAGAAAAATTTTTAGACCCTGTTTATCTTAATTGATAATTAAATCCCAAAGATGATTAAGAAAATGATTAGCGTCCGGGTCCCCACATGCATCGAGAACTTACTCGCTAACCATATCTTAGTTGATTGCAACATTCCTACATCATTCCCAATGAGTAGAATGTCATCAACATACAACACCAGGAATGTCACAGCACTCCCACTGACCTTCTTATTCACACAGGGTTCCTCAAGATTCTTAGTAAAACCAAACTATTTGATTGTATTGTCGAATCTGAGGTTCCAACTCCTAGATGCCTGCTTTAGACCATAAATAGATCTTTGAAGTTTGCATACCATATGCTCGCTTCCGATAGATGTAAACCCTTCAGGTTGAGACATGTAAATCTCTTCCTTAATATCCCCATTATGAAAGGCTGTCTTAACATCAATTTGCCATATCTCATAGTCATACCATGAAGCTATGGCTAGCAAAATCCTTATGGACTTGAACATTGCAACTGAAGAAAAGGTTTCCTCAAAGTCAACTCCTTCTCTTTGAGTATATCCTTTTGCCACCAATCACGCCTTGAAGGTCAATACCTTCCCATCCGTCCCAAGTTTCCTCTTGTAAATCCATTTACACCCTATTGGAACAATTCCCTCAGGTGGATCCACGAGATTCCACACTTGGTTCGAATGCATGGAATTCATCTCAGATTCCATCGGTTCAAGCCATTTTGATGAATCGGCATCAGATAACGCTTCCTTGAAGGTCCTTGGATCACATCCATGGTTAGGCTCATCATGGTCCTCTTAAAGAAGCAGACCATACCTCATAGGTGGTCTCGAGACTCTCTCGGATCTTCTAGGAGCTTGTATCTCCTCTCTTGGCTCTTTGGGTGTGGGTTCTATAATGGTGGGTGTCTCTCGAACCTCTTCGAGTTCTATCATCTAGCCTTTTCTATACAATAGAAATTCTCTTTTCCAAAAAGATTGCATTCCTAGAAACAAACACCTTTGTTTCTTGGGGATGATAGAAATTATATCCAACTGAATTCCTTGGATATCCCACAAAGAAGCATAAAATGGATCGACTATCAAATTTATCTCCCACTGCCTGCTTCATATAAGCAGGGCACCCCCATATTCTAAGATAAGAATACTTGGGAGGCTTACTCATCCATATTTCATATGGTGTCTGCCTTTGAATGGACATTTAGTGGAATATCTTTCAATTTTAAGTTATAGAGATCGTTTTCAAGTTCACCAGTACCAATCAAACATTCATTCTTGTAAATATTGCAAACACCTTTGCCAAATAAACAAGAATATCCATTTTTATCAGCATAGAAATGGAAAAAATGTTTTTCACAAAATTAGGTACAAACAAAACATCTCATAAAATTAACTTAAAACTATTGTTCAACAATAAGTAAACATCTTCAACAGCCTTGGCAGCAACTCTTGCTCCATTGCTCATCCTCAAGAAGGTCACACCTTCCCTAAGCTTCCTACTTCTTCCCATCACCTGTAACTCATTACAAAGATGTGAGCCACAGCCGGTATCCAATACCCAAGAAGTAGAGTTAATTGAAATGTTTACTTCAATGTAGAACATACCATTTTCAGAAATTTTTTGAGCAAGATATTCTTTGCAATTACGCCTCCAAAGTCCAGGCTTCTTGCAGTGATGACAAACATCACTAGTCTTGTCAGCCTTAACTGGTGTGGCTGCCACGACGGGATTCGGAGATTGCCTCAACAAGGGCACGTTCTTCTTGGGATATTGGAAAGAACGCTCCTTTCCCTTCCCATGTGGATCAATCTTCGTACCAGATGAAAAACCCACATAAAGAACCAGCTTCTCTTTCTTGATAGTGGACTCAAAGGTCACAAGCATGTTCACCAACTTCTCAAGGGTCGGCTCCATCTTGTTCATGTTGAAGTTCACCACAAAAAGGATCAAATGAGCTAGGCAGCGATAAGAGTAAAACGTCGGTGGTCAACTCCGAAGGCAACATCAGATCCATGCCAACGAGCTTGTCCACGAGCCCAATCAACTTCAGGCCATGCTCATGGACCAAGGCCCCATCTCGCATGCGCAAAGTGATCAGCTCCTTGACGGTAGCATGCCTAAGAGGCCATGTTTGCTCACCAAACAGCTCCTTGAGATGCAAATGAATGTCAGCAGCACTCTTTGCATCCTCAAAACGCCTCTGCAGCTCATCATTCATAGAAGCCTGCATATAACACCTGGCTTTCAAGTCATGGTCACACCATTCCTTGTAAGTTTGCAATTCCTCAGGAGTGCAGTCAGTCGGAGCCTCAACAGAGGCGACTCAGTCAGTGTATATGCTATCCTTTCCGAATTCAAGACAATTTTTAGGTTTCTTAGCCAAGTGAGGTAATTAGGTCCGGTTAATACGTGTTTGTCGAGTATTGTAGATAGCGGATTGCGAATCGAAGACATTGTCAAAAATTGTACTGAAAAGTATAACAGATAAATGTTAATTACTATTTTAAAATATTTAGTAAGATATAAAGTATGAACTTTTACTTTATAAATGTTTACTCCCACTGTTTTGACATCTTTCACAACCCTCTAGTGAAAACGGAAAACTCCTTTCCTCAGTAGGTACGCAAGGTCCAATTAGCGAATCATGATCCCGAATAATATCAGCCAATCACAATTCCTAAAAGGTAGTTTCCAATTGCATCACAATGCAACCCTCTACGTAAACTTTTGTCTCACGTTTGATTAGGACCCAATAATATGACGTCGTTCATCTTCACGTGTCAAGCCTTACCCATCGATGTTGAACCTTAATGGACGGTCCCCATGAGTTCCCCCAATAATATGAGCTGAAATCATGGGAGTTCGACGTAGTTCACATCAACATGTCAATGGATGTCACAGTTTTCCGGCACCTAGGGCCCCCCCAATAATATGAGCCGAGCCCCGAGTACGGGTAGCGTTCATCAAGCACCCATTGTCGATGGAAGACATAGAAATTATAAACAAATTTATAATTCCCCTTTTCGGGCTTGATATTAATTTTGAATCTTATTCAAAATGAGGGTTTTTTAATTTTGAAATGTCTCATCATTAATTTTATTTAAAAACTCGCCATGTTTGATCGTATGTTTGCCGGATTCATGCAACTTTGTTATTATCATAATAATAAGGCACATACTCATTATTTATAACATATCATGCATATATTATAAACAGTAAACAAACAAGGATGATCAATCGCCCCAACACTAATGGCCCGTGTGAGCTAAACACGGGCCTAGGTCCAATCCTAGGGAAATGCATGGGATGCAAATGCAACTATTACATTAGCTTACAATATTTACATGTCTTCGATCTTCATAATTATCATGGCCACCTTCTTCCAATCTTGATCATCCACTATACTAATATTTACAAATAAATATCCATGAAAAATAGGGATACATCTCATGGGGGTGGGAACGGGCCATAAACCAAGCCTACTTTAAATTTGATAATTATTACAATCATTCAACACAAAAAATCCTAGCATACACCTAGCAAATTGGGCTTGGGCTTTTGATCATCCTTCATGCATAATATCACATATCATACACCATCAATTAATTATCACAATAATTAATTGATCCAATGTTATATATCTTGAACCAATCACTAAGTGCCACGATTATAAACTAAATTAACAAAGTATACAAACACCTTTGTCTACTTTCCAATTAATTTATTTATAACCGAATTTCTTGTAAATCACCATTTATTATAAATAACTAAAGTCCAACTTCAATTATTTATTTTATGAGAAAATATTTGCAACTTTTGTAAATTTAAACTTAAGGGCCCAAAAAATCATTTTTCACCAAAAACATTTTGGCCCATTTAAAATTTACAAATATGTTAGCCATCCAATGGCCCAATAACTCAAGGCCCATGACACTTTGATATTTCAAAACATCTTTTTAAAACCCTAGTCGTCATCGCCGTCGCCGGAGCTCCGTCGCCGGATTCCGGCCAACAACAAATTTTTTTTTTTATTTTCAATGGGGGGTTCGGTCAGCCACTCGGGCTGCCCTTGCTGCCCGAAATGGACAGCCCCTCGGGCAGCCCGAGCTGCCCGAAATGGGCAGCAACAAGCTGCCCGAAATCCCCTCTCAAAAACCTTGATTTTTGTTGCAAATTTTCATCTCATGCTGTTAGAAATCGACCTCAATATAATATTATGTATATGCTACACAAAAACTAGTACCCTTAGCTCTGGTACCATTTGAAAGGGATCGATTTAGGTACCTGAATGCGCAACGGAAGTTTCAAAATTTGTTTTCAAGATGAAAAAGTCGAACACCTCATACTAGATGTGTAGCAAATAAAAAACACCAAAATATGACATTCATAGTGTGTTTAGAAATATACCTATCAATCACAATGGATTGATGATGGCTCCAACCAAGTTGTAAACAACTTGGCTCTTGAAAGGATGAACTTCTACAAGCTTCCTTTGAACACTCCTTGTTCAAAATCAAGCCCACCACCAACTAGGTAGATCCCCTCATATTTTGCACTAGAAAAACATGAGGATTTTTCTTTGAGAATTAAGTGTTTTCTCCAACAATTGAAGAACAAAAAATGGTAGAATGTTGAGACTCAAATTTCGGCCATAGGGGGTGGGAGGAGAGAAGGGAGACTTTTCTTGGTGCTTGAAAAAGTGATTGTATGTCCCAAAGGCATGCCATGCCTTGGATGTGGAAAAAGTTGTCTCCCCAACCCTTCACCTCCCATGCATGCTTTCCTATTTGGGCTTGTAACAATTACAAGGCCCATGGACTTTAACTTAATTGTCTCAAACATATTTGAGCCAATTAAACGTTACTTGATATTACTCAATTCACTAGTTGAATAATTATTTTACTATTTGGCTCTACAAGACCCAATATGATTTAATTAATTCAACACTTGAATTAATTTAATTATTTGGACTCTACTGGGCCCACTAGTGTTTAATTAATTCAACACTTGAATTAATTTAATTTAGTCTATAATAATATTTATGAAAATCACAATTTTCAAATACATTATTTATTTGGCCAACTTTTTATTTAAGAACACTTCCTAAAATTAAAAGTTACATTCTCCTTATAGAAGTCATACTTCTATTTTTCCTTACGCTTATAAACTCCTTTATAAGCCGTTCAAAACATTGAACTATTTTACTTCTCAACGGGATCTAGAAAGCTAGCACTTGTGTGGCCCTCAATGGTTCATTGATACAACTATCCGTGGGTTCACATCTCCATGTGATTCGGACTAAACATGTCCTTATACGAGCATACACTAATTGCTCTATTCTTACTTATCAACTCCTTGATAACAAGAACTTCAGAACTCAAGTCTGATAGTACCCAACCAATCATGTTAAATGCCTAGTAGCATTGCTTACATGATTCCCTAGGTATCAAATGATAGTGCCTGCAAAAACCATTCTATTATGGTTAGCGTACAGTACGGTCCCTTCAACTCATATATCCCGACCGATTCGACAACCATTGGTTTATCGAGAGTTGTCAATGAATCGATACTATGTGTCATGTTGTAGTTGCATCGATGGTGTAATCTATGAAACCCCTTTCATAATTACCACCATACTCTGATCAGATATTTCAACCTACATACACATGAGAACACATAGGATATCCATAGCCCAAGGTAAGCGGTGAATCCCTGACTACAATGCATCGACTCCTATATGTTTCGACAGAACACCCAAACTTGCCACCTGATGACCCCATGAGAGTCGGTAAACAAGTCAAAGTGTAATTCTAGCACATAGAGTCTCAATGTTGTCCCGGGTCATAAGGACTAATGGTGTACAACCATAAACTAGGACGTTTCCACTCTATAAGTGAGAACCACTTGGAAAGTTCTTTATGGAGGGTTGTTCAGTCCACTCTACCAGGAGCACCTATCTGGTTGCTCGGACATCACAATGTCTCCTACCAATGAAACATGGTACTCACATCGCAGATACTAGTCTTAAACTCGAGCGGCCTATATCCTTCTTAGCAGCGGCTGAATCGACTAGGAACTGTTTAGAATATACAGTATTCCAAATATGAGTTACATGATACTCATCATATGAGCATCTCATATTTTTTCTACTATTTGTATATTCAAGGCTTTATCTATGCAACTAGCATGGGTATACAGATAAAGATGTGCCAAAACAATAATTTCAAATATTATTAAAATAATGATTGCTTATACATAGAGTTTCATTTTGAAAACTCGGCCAACACTTGGCTCGAGGGCACCTACTCTAACAGCACTTGCGCACTCGCGTGGGAAATAGCTTGATTCTCCCTAGCTAATCTTGTTTTCCCAGAGTTTTCGTCTGTAAAAAATCCTTCCGTATGTGTCTGACTAGCATTTACCCGTTCGGAAATTTCGCGGAATTCAGGTTAAGGGAAGTCGCGAAAGTGGGTGAGAGAAATGACGATTTCGCCCGGCCAATGATTGTTTTCCTTCGAGTTTTAATGCACAAACAAGGCGCTTGTGGTGTTGGAACATGAAACAAGGTTACTCAAGCCCCGAGTACGTGCAGCAAGTGGCTGACACGGGTTAAAACTGTTAGAGTAGGTGCCCGTCGAGCAAAGTGTTGGCCGAGGGTTCATGATTAAACTCTATGTATGAACAGTCTTTATTTTAATAATATTTGAATTTATCATTTTGGCACTTCTTTATCTGTATACTTATGCTAGTTGAATAGATAAAGTCCTTGAATATACAAATAGTAGAAAGAATATGAGATGCTCATATGATGAGTATCATAAAACTCATATTTGGAATACTGTATATTCTAAACAGTTCCTAGTCGATTCAGCCGCCTCTAAGAAGGATATAGGCCGCTCGAGTTCGAGACTAGTATCTGCGATGTGAGTACCATGTTTCATTGGTAGGGGACATTGTGATGTCCGAGCATGCAGATAGATGCTCCTTGTAGAGTGTACTGAACAACCCTCCATAAAAGGACTTTCCAAGTGGTTTTCACTTATCGAGTGGAAAAGTCCTAGTTTATGGTTGTACATCATTAGTCCTTATGACCCGGGACAACATTGAGACTCTATGTGCTAGAATTACACTTTGACTTGTTTACCGACTCTCATGGGGTCATCAGGTGGCAAGGTTGGGTGTTCGGTCAAAACATATAGGAGTCGATGCATTGTAGTCGGGGATTCACCGCTTACCTTCGGGTATGGATATCCTATGTGTTATCATGTGTATGTAGGTTGAAATCTCTGATCAGAGTATGGTGGTAATTATGAAAGGGGTTTCATAGATTACACCATCGATGCAACTACGACATGACACATAGTATCGATTCATTGACAACTCTCGATAAACCAATGGTTGTCGAATCGATCTGGATATATGAGTTGAGGGGACCGTACTGTACGCTAACCATAATTGAATGGTTCTTGCAGGCACTATCATTTGATACCTAGGGAATCATGTAAGCGATGCTGCTAGGCGTTTAACATGATTGGTTGGGTATTATCAGACTTGAGTTCTGACGTTCTTTTTATCAAGGAGTTGATAAATAAGAATGGAGCAATTGGGGTATGCTCATATAAGGACATGTTTATTCCGAATCACATGGAGATGTAAACCCACGGCTAGTTGTATCACTGAACCATTGAGGGCCACAGAAGTGCTAGCTTTCTAGATCCCATTGAGAAGTTATAATAGTTCAATGTGTTTAACGGCTTATAAATGAGTTTATAAGCGTAAAGAAAATTAGAAGTATTACTTCTATGAGAGAAATACAACTTTTAATTTATGAATGTGTTTCTAAATTAAAAGTAGGCCAAGTGAATAATGTATTTGAAAATTGTGATTTTCATAAACATTATTATGGAATAAATTAAATTAATTCAAGTGTTGAATTAATTAAACACTAGTGGGCCTAGTAGAGTCTAAATAATTAAATTAACTCAAGTGTTGAATTAATTAAATGACATTGGGCCTTGTAGAGCCCAATTGAAAATAATTATTTAACTAGTGGGCTTGAGTAAAATCAAGTAAAGTCTAATTGGGCTCAAATATGTTTGAGACTATTAAAAGGTCCATGGGCCCTTTGTAATTGTTACAAGCTCACTAGGTTTTGCATGCTTGGGAGGTGAAGGGGTGTGGATTACTTTTGATTAAAATATTGCATGGCATGCAAGACAACTTTTCACCTTTTCCCACACCCAAGACAAGTCTTCCCCCTCTCATTTTTCATGTGTTGGCCGAAATATTGAGGAGTTCTTTCCTTAATTTTTCTCTCATTTTTGTGTTCTTCAATTGTTGGAGAAACAAGTGACTTCTCTTTGAAAAAGCCTTACATTTTCTAGTGCAAGTGTGAGGTGGATCTACAAAGTTGGTGGTGAGCCTAATTCTTGAGGGAAAGGAGGAGAGCTTGTAGATTGCCATCCCATTCAAGAGCTTTGTTGTTTGACAACAAAGTTGGAGCCATCATCAACCTCAAGAGGTTGATAGGTATAATCTCTAAAACACACTATGAATGATTTTTGTGTTTTTGTATATGCTAAACCTAGTACACATGGTGGCCGAATTTTCCATGTAAAAATCGAAATTTTTGAGCTTCCGTTGTGCATTTTGGTCACCTAAATCGATCCCACAAACACGACGATTCTCCCGAATCTGACGACACAATGTTGTTTTTCGTCGAGTTTTCATATGTTAATAATGTGTCTGTCTATGGTGTTGGATAACCCATTTGTGGCGTTGTAATTGAATTCGGCATAAAATCCTAATTTGGCCAATGACACACGAGAAGGTGCGTCGATGGCCAACACGGGCGACAAAAATTGAAAAATCTCATAAGACAATGTTGTTTTTCGTCGAGTTTTCATATGTAAATTTTAATGGCCGAGATTTTGATTATTGATTACGAATTGATATGATTATAGACGGGTTCTTCCGAGACCAGATTGGCCAAAACATATGAAGGGTGCCATTTTTGTACAGAACTATTGGCGCCCAAGCGGTAGAAAATGACCGTCCGAGCGCCAATGTTCAATAAGAACATGTTTCGGGCAGAAGATATGGCGCCCGAGCGGTAGTTTGTGACTGCCCGAGCGCCAAGGTGAAATCCGAAAGTGCTTGGACAGAGAATGCCGCGCCCGAGCGGTAGTTTTAGACCGCCCGAGTGCCAATGTGCAATCCGCAAATATTTGGGCAGAACATTCTGCGCCCGGACGGGAATCCTTGACCGCCCGAGCGCCGCCTGAAAGGTTTGAAAAATAGACACGTTGCCTTAAAATGCAAGTTGGATATATATATATGTAAAGTTGCTTCATTCAGTTCAATTGGCAGCAAGAAAGACTCGAGAATTGGTCTTGAGAAATCCTTACGCCATTATATTTCGATCCGTCCATTAGATTTTCAATCCGACTTCAGTACTGTGTTCCTATTGACGAGAGCTTCAACTGGACGTAAGTTTTATCAAGTTGTTATATATCTTGAAATTTTGATATTGTAAGAATCGAATATAATTAATATATGATGTTCTTGACATGTTAGACATCGTAGAATCGAAGTCAGATTGAGAAACAGATTGATTATGGAATGTTATAATTTTCAGAGTATATCGATTGATATTGAACAGATTTGAACTATGAATTGATTCCAGATTGTATTGGATATCAGTTATGAATTGTAATTATTATCTGCTGATGTTGTATTGATCGTGATATCGAGATTGAGCCGTATGCCATTGAATTTGAATTAAATCCAGATTGATCAGAGTTGGTATGGATTGTTGTATATGGTACTATTGATAATGTCATTGCCAGATTGAGTGCTGAAAGACTTTGAATTCAAGACAAGAACGTCGTCAGAACTGCCATAAAAGAATGGTATAAGTCAATGTGGTATTGGGAGAACGACTCGAGTAGGATATACTTGAGTTTCCCTAAATCACATACTTATTGTTATTATTTACATTGATTTGAATTGATATGCTTGTTCTATTGATTTATAGAAGCATGTATTAGACGAATATTAGACGAGTAATCTTGTGACATAAGTGCCGATAGTGATGGAATCGTCACTGGCACATTGCACATTGTCACAAGATAGTGAATTGGCGATAGTGCCACATTCTTTGATGGATAGGTCAAGACACTGGATGGTTGGTTATATCGATTGAATAGAATTGGAGTTTCTTCTATTACTGAATTCGATATAGGAATGCCAACGTCTTGAAACCGGGATCCCTATATTAGGATTGAGTCTAGTCTGAGCCGGGGAGTCACGAGTCTGATTGACAGTTTTATATTGATTATGTTTTCAGATTTTGATACATATTACTGAGATATGCTTCATGTTTTATATTGATTATATGATTGCATGTTTCATTGATTTATACTGGGATTTTATTCTCACCATAGTTATCCGGCTGTTGTCGTGTTTGTATGTGTGTATTGCAACAGATGGGACAGGATCGGGGTCGAGGAGATGAAGATAGATTGTGATTAGAGTGGAGACTACGGACTGGATTAGAGATAGGGTTTGGACACTTGATATTTAGTTGTTAAACCTTAGTTCGAACGATTGTATATAGTATAAGACTTGTACTTTAATACTGACATGTATAGTAGAATGTATTTCATTACGTTCCGAATTTAATACTGTATTTTAAAAAGAAAAAAATTAGACCATTTTTATTATAATTGATTAAATTGTCCCAATAATGATTAAGAATATGATTAGCGTCTGGGTCCCCACAACAGGTGGTATCAGAGCGATAGATCCTTTAGACTGAGATAGGAGCTAGTGAGCGGGGTAGATTGAGTTTTCTTCCTTGCTTTTGAGTGCTAGCATGAATTACTGCTTTGAAATGCATGTGTACCTAGTTATCTAACTTGATTTGGAAACATGTGTTATTGAGAATGAATCAGAACCGATTCTTGATCAGCAGTAAGATAATCGGAGGAGGACTGAAACAGATTGATTTTATTTGGTTGCTAACCCTTTTGATAATCAGATATGCCTCCTCGAAGAATACCAGAACAGGGTAGCACTTCGAATCCTCCGATGGATGTGACAGCAACACCGATGGAGACATTGTTGAAGAGATTTCAGTCGTTCCATCCACCGACTCTGAAGGGTACTGAGACTCCAGTTGATTGCGAGAGTTGGTTAGGAGTCCTTGGATTATACTTATGAGCAGAGAGTGAAACTGATTGGGCACCAGTTGCATGATGTGGCAAAGAACTGATGGATTACGACGAAGAAAGCATTGGAGCATCGAGGTACGACTATTACCTGGAATGTCTTTAGAACTGAATTTTATCAGAGGTTTTTTCCAGTGTCGTATAGGAAGGACAAAGGAGCAGAATTTACGAATTTGAGACAGGGTCAGCTGAACATCGAGGAATATGTGGCCAAGTTCCCTACACTGCAACGATTTGCTCCACATGTGGCCGAGAATGACGAAGCTGTTGCTGATTAGTTCATTAATGGCCTGAATCCTGAAATCTTTACCTTGGTGAATACCGGGAGACCGAACAATTTTACTGATTCCTTGAACAGGGCCAAGCGAGCTGAAGCCGGTCTGATGAGACAGAGAGGAGCTTCGTTTTTACCTCCAGCACCGAGACCACAGCAACCACCTCCCCGGTTTGAGAGAGGCAGCAGCAGTGGGGGAAAGAAAGAATTTCTGAAAGCTAGAGGGAAGCAGTTCAAAAGATCTGGAAGCAGTTCATCCAGTTCTAGCGGTTCGAGACAGACTGGTCAGGGACAAAGTTATACAGGACCTTATTGCAGCACTTGTGGAGAGAAGCATTCCACAGAGCAGTGCCGAGGAGTGTTCGGCAGTTGCCGTATTTGTAGGCAACAGGGACATTTTTCAAGAGTCTGCCAAAGAGAGATTCTCAGAGATCACAGGGTGCCGAATCATCTGGATCAACGGCACAGACTGATAGACGATCAGCTGTTGTCCATTCCTTCCAGCCAGCAACATCTCAACCACAGCAAAGGCCAAGAGGTAGCCAGACAGTGAGCCAACCTCCTAGACAGCAGGCCCGAGTATTTGCTTTGACAGAGGAGCAGGCTCAGGAGGCACCTAACAATGTTGTTGCAGGTAACTATTTTATTTCTGGTTATCCTGCTTATGTATTGATAGATACTGGTGCATCGCATACATTCATATCAGAGCAATTTGCATTGATGCATTCCTTGCCTATTGAGTCATTATCTGTTGTAGTGTCTGTCTCTTCTCCGTTGGGGACAGGTTTGATATCAGTGAAGTCTATTAAATCTTGTATACTACAGTATGATGGGCATGAAATTGAGTTAGATTGTATTGTGCTTGGGTTGTCTGATTTTTACTGCAATATCGGTATCGATATGTTGACCAAGTACAGAGCTACTGTCGATTGTTTCCACAAGATTGTGAGATTCAGATCTGAGATGGCTGATGAGTGGAAATTGTACGGTAAGGGTTCTCGATCTAGAATTCCTTTGATATCCTTATTGTTTATGACTCGATTGTTACAGAAAAGAGCGGAGGGATTCCTTGTCTATTCAGTTGATTTACTGAAATCGAGTCCATCATTGGCGGATTTGCCAGTGGTGTGTGAGTTTGCTGATGGCTTTCCAGATGAGATTCCTGAATTACCTCCGATTCGAGAGATAGACTTCAGTATTGAGTTGATCCCAGGTACAGTTCCGATTTCGAGGGCTCCGTAGAGAATGGCACCAATTGAGTTGAATGAACAGTTGGAGGATTTACTGGCCAAGGGGTATATCAGACCGAGTGTGTCTCCTTGGGGTGCTCCAGTACTGTTCGTGAGGAAGAAAGACGGTTCGATGAGACTCTGTATCGATTACCGGCAATTGAACAAAGCAACGATAAAGAATAAATATCCCTTACCTCGCATTGATGATTTGTTTGATTAGTTGCAGGGTTCTTCAGTATATTCCAAGATCGATCTAAGGTCTGGATATCATCAGCTGAGAGTCAGGGATTTTGATATCCCGAAGACAGCATTCACAATCAGGTATGGACATTATGAATTTATTGTCATGCCGTTGGGTTTGACTAATGCTCCAGCTGTGTATATGGGTCTGATGAACCGTATATTCCAGAGGTATCTTGATGATTTTGTTATTATATTCATTGATGAAATTTTGATTTATTCGAAGAATATGATTGATCATGCCCAGCATTTGAGAACTATATTGAAAATTCTGAATGATGAGAAACTATATGCTAAACTGTCGAAATGCGAGTTTTGGTTGAATATACAAATAGTAGAAAGAATATGAGATGCTTATATGATGAGTATCATGAAACTAATATTTGTAATACTGTATATTCTAAACAGTTCCTAGTCGATTCAGCCGCCGCTAAGAAGGATATAGGCCGCTCGAGTTCGAGACTAGTATCTGCGATGTGAGTACCATGTTTCATTAGTAGGGGACATTGTGATGCCCGAGCATGCAGATAGGTGCTCCTGGTAGAGTGCACAGAACAACCCTCCATAAAGAACTTTCCAAGTGGTTCTCACTTATCGAGTGAAAAAGTCCTAGTTTATGGTTGTACACCATTAGTCCTTATGACTCGGGATAGCATTGAGACTCTATGTGCTAGAATTACACTTTGACTTGTTTACCGACTCTAATTGGGTCATCAGGTGGCAAGGTTGGGTGTTCTGTCGAAACATATAGGAGTCGATACGTTGTAGTCGGGGATTCACCGCTTACCTTCGTGTGAAGGGCCTAGAACTCCTTTCTTGAAAATTTGCGGAAAATTAAAATTTTTCTTTTTAAAAGAACTTAAATGGCCTCATTCATAAAATCACTGGTGAATCAAGTTCAATATTTCAAAATATTGCAGCGGAAGAAAATTAAAGTTTTGCCAACAACAACGATTTAAAAATATCCAACGACTGATAAAATTGTTTGCGGAAAAAAAAAAAATAACAACTGCTGCTCTGAGGTCCTCGGGTGCCACTACTGCCGACCCAAGCTGGCTCACTGGTCCCCGCCCTCGGCCCTGGCCTCATCAGTACCTACAACAATCAAGTCTAGTGAGCCTAAAGACTCAGCATGCATATATCGCAGGTAACGAGTAAAAATCTGAATTTAAAATATGCATGAGTTAACATATCCTGTCCTGAGGCATACTGAAAAATAATCTGTACTGAGCAATTATAATACGTGCATAACTGAACTGGAAATAACTGTAAAAATATTTGCTCCTTGGAGCCTGTACTGAAATATCTGGTAAAATTTTCTGTTGAGATTATGTTTTACGCCTGTGGCCACTGCACTAAGCTGAACTGATCGGTAACTGGCTACCGGGGAGGCTGAAACTGAACTGGGCTGGCCGGTCACTGGCGACCGGGTGGTACCATACTGAACTGATCGGTCACTGGCGACCGTATAAAATAACACTCCCACATAGTGAATGAACCACAAGCCATATCGCATAAATCTCAAAAATAAACATTTTCTATTTAATGCACGTAAAATAATTAACTGGCGTAATGAAAATTCCTGTAATTTTACCAACTGGATTGGATTGGATCGTTCCCAGGCTCGCTGCAACCTAACTGTGCCATGAAAAATATGCAATAGCTTAAACTTGACCAATTACGCAATTTACGTTCAAAAGATGCGGCTATGACGCCTAATGACTTCGCATTTAATCATGACTCCGAGCCAACCTGAACCGACACCGAACCGACGCATAGTCATGATTAAAATATGCTGAAAAATCATAAAATAATGCTCCTAAAATGATAGGGTCGAAATCTAGGTGGAATGGAGGCCAAAACACGAAACGCTCTTTCGAGAGTCAACTTGGCACATTGCACCGTAAATTCTCGTACGACCTCAAAAATGATCCAAATGACGAACGGTCGAAAACATGACCTTTGTAACTCAATGAGGCTCTGTCCAGTCCAAGGCCATGGGCTAAAAGCCAACCAAGAACTCAAACGAGCCTCTGAACCGACACAGCAACTTGCTGTAATTTCCAGCAGCTGCGCAACTACAAGACTTGCGTTGGTTTCGAGACTATCGGCCATTAGGGGAGTGAACCACCGACCAGAGACTCTTACCAACATCCCAAGGAATGATTTGAACCATGTCTAAGGGCCCTAGTCCAGCCACAATCCGCATCACACCATAACTCAACCGAAGGGTCCAACCGAGAGCAACGTGCATGCGTGTGTAGTGTTTATGCTATGATCGATGTCTCGTGTCGTTCCAATGGCCATTTGATTGACCATGGCACGATCTAGACATCTAGGAGCATGGTATGAACCGTGGCTAAGGGCCATAGGTCAACCAAGATCCATACCAAGCAAACACAAACCGAAACCAAAAGCTGTCCAACCGAAGTAGCCGAAGGGGTATAGGGGCTGTTGTGATGTTTTGATTAAAAACCAATGAACCATGGACCAATCCACCAAAAGGGCAACTTAGTCACGTCTTAGACATGCTAGGGAAGTGATCCAACCATGGCTATAGGCCCTTGGGGCAGCCAAGATCAGATCCTTCCTCCATGACAAGAAACTGAATTTTCGAACAACATTTCTGCACCTATGGGGAGGTTGCTGTCATTCTGAATTTCCAGCAAGCATGGGGCTGGTTTGAATGGACCAACATGGTCCTAATGCATCCTACTACATGTATATAAGCCGCCTTGGGAGCCTGGAGTCGATCCAATACCTGAAACTCACAAACCAAAAGAAACCGTGAAGCTTGCCAAGGAATTCGAAAATTCTGCATGTGTGGTTTCAAAATGTTTTGACATGGATCACGATTTTTGCTTGAATAAACATGATCATGTACTGAAAAATAAATGATAATATGACTTGATTGAGGTTTGAAAGAAATCTAGACATGCCTGGTTTCGTTTCGAAAGAAAACGAACGAAACGACGACGACGCGGCACGGAGGAGGTGGAGCGCTTCTCTTGTTTACCTTTCTTGCTCTCGATTTTTCTTCCCTTGCTTCCTACTGAATTCCCACGGTTTTCCTCTCTCAAAAACACTCTGAATTTCGTGACTAAGGGAGGGGGAATGATGGTTAGGAGGGTGAGGGAAGTGGGTGCAAGATATAAGGAAAGAATCAAGACTAAGTCTTCTCATTTTTGAATTTTGAATTATGGTTTGATATCAAATGAGTTGGTGGATGCTTCTAGGAGGTAGTGGCCGAAATTTTGCTTATTTTCTAGTCTAGGATATGTCCATTAATTAATTAAATTGTGCTCCAAAAAATCCTAGAATTATCCTACTAATTACATGCAAAGAATTGGTCAAAGTTGATGAGTTGGAAAATGAATCTTCTAGCACTAAGGGTGGCCGAAAAATGCATGATAAAATAAAAGGGAAATGTTGATTATCTAGTCAACTAATAATTCTTGAAAGCCTTACTAATCCTTTAAATAATTTAGTGAGCTAACCCCTTAATTAAATAACTTAAATGAGTTCATTTCTTAATCACCTCAAATAATTAAATTAAATCCTCAAACCTCCCTTACTAGCTTAAATGAACTTACTTGTTAGCTAAATTAACTTCTGGAAATATTTCTCGAAATCTTAAATTCTATCTCAAAACTCCAACTCCGGTCCGGCCTCACTGAAATAACTGAAATGCTAAAGATCAAACTACTGAACTGAAATAATAAAATAATTAACTTCAAACAAATGCATTTAAAATAATCATGCAATGAAGTCAATTAAATTTAAAAATCTAGAATTATGCATGGCTTATACGTCTACTGAATTACGGGTTCTACAATCCTTCCCCCCTTAAATAAATTTCGTCCTCGAAATTAGAACTCACCGAATAACTCAGGGTATCGACTTCTCATCTCCGGCTCAGACTCCCACGTAGCTTCCTCCTCTGAATGGTTGAGCCATTTGACTTTGACTCGCTTAACAAGCTTGTTCCGAAGTTTCTTCTCCTGTCTGTCTAGGATCTGCACGGGTCTCTCCTCATAAGATAAGTTCGGAGTAAGCTGCAACGGCTCGAAATTCAGCACATGCGAAGGATTTGCCATATACTTCCTTAGCATGGAGACGTGAAAGACATTGTGTACTCCGGCCAGATTCGGCGGAAGAGCCACACGATACGCTAGCGTCCCAACTCTGTCGAGGATCTCAAACGGTCCAATGAATCTCGGACTGAGCTTCCCTTTCTTGCCAAATCTCATGACACCCTTCATAGGTGCCACTTTCACGAAGACATGATCGCCCACTGCAAACTCTAACTCTCTCCTCCGCTGATCGGCATAACTCTTCTGTCGGCTCTGAGCAGTCCTCATTCTATCACGGATCTTGACTACTACATCTGCTGCCTGCTGAACAATCTCTGGACCCAACTCTGCTCTCTCTCCTACTTCATCCCAATGAACAGGAGATCTACACTTGCGGCCATACAGCGCTTCATACGGAGCCATACCTATAGACGATTGGAAACTGTTGTTATAGGTGAACTCTACCAATGGTAAGTTCGACTCCCAACTCCAAGAGAAATCAATGACGCAAGCACGGAGAAGATCCTCTAAGATCTGAATAACTCGCTCCGACTGTCCATCTGTCTGCGGATGGAAAGCTGTGCTAAACAGCAACTTCGTACCCAAAGTCGAATGCAAACTCTTCCAAAATGAGGAAGTGAATCTGGGATCTCTGTCGGATACGATAGAAACTGGAATACCGTGGAGTCGGACTATCTCTCGGATATACAGCTCTGCATACTGAACCATGGTGAAAGTCGTCTTAATAGGCAAGAAGTGCGCTGATTTGGTAAGACGATCTTCAATCACCCAAATAGCATTCGATCCTCTGGCTGACCTCGGCAATCCGGTCACAAAGTCCATGGTAATGTTCTCCCACTTCCACTCGGGAATAAGAAGAGGCTTGAGCAAACCTGCTGGTCTCTGATGCTCGGCCTTCACTAACTGGCAAGTCAGGCACTCGGATACAAAACGCCTGATGTCCTTCTTCATTCCTGGCCACCAATACAATAGCTGCAGATCTTTGTACATCTTCGTACTCCCAGGGTGAATGGAGTACGGGGACGTATGGGCCTCTGATAAGATGTCTGCTCGGATAGAATCACTTCTAGGAACCCATATCCTATCTCGGTATCTCACAATACCATCGCTGACTGTATAAAAAACACTGCCCTTGGCTTCATCTCTCTTCTTCCACTGTGCCAACTACTCATCTGCTGCCTGACCGCTGCGAATACGGTCAATAAGAGAGGACTGGATAGTCAAGGTAGATAAACGAGGAACTCTACCTCGCGGATAAGTCTCAAGATCAAACTTCTGCATCTCAATCTGAAGAGGTTTCTGAATCGTCAAATGAGCCATCACTGCGACTTTCCTGCTCAAAGCATCCGCAACTACATTAGCTTTACCCGGGTGGTAGCTAATGTCACAATCGTAGTCTTTCACAAGCTCCAACCAACGCCTCTGACGCATGTTCAGCTCCTTCTGCGTAAAGAAATACTTGAGGCTCTTATGGTCGGTAAAGATCTGACACTTCTCTCCATACAGATAGTGCATCCAAATCTTCAAAGCAAAAACTACGGCCGCTAACTCCATATCATGGGTAGGGTAATTCTTCTCATGGATTTTCAGCTGTCGAGAAGCATACGCTATCACTCTCCCATGCTGCATCAAAACTGCACCTAAACCAAGCTTCGAAGCATCGGTATAAAGGACAAACTCGCCGGATCCTGACGGTACAGCCAAAACTGGTGCTGAAATAAGAGCTTGCTTCAAAGTATCGAAACTCTTCTGACACTCCTCGCTCCACCCAAACTTCACATTTTTCTTTGTCAGTGCTGTGAGTGGAACGGCGATAGAGGAAAATCCTTGGATGAATTTTCTGTAATATCCTGCTAGCCCAAGGAAACTGCGGATCTCGGATGCATTCTGAGGCACAACCCAATCTCTGACTGCTACAACTTTGGCGGGGTCTACCTCAATACCACTGCTAGAAACAATGTGGCCAAAGAACGCCACCTTCTCTAACCAGAATTCGCACTTACTGAACTTTGCGAATAATTTGTGCTTCTGCAATGTCTGCAACACTGTGGTCAGATGCCTGCTGTGCTCCTCCCGATTCTTGGAGTAGACGAGAATGTCATCTATGAACACTATCACAAACTGGTCGAGGTACGGCTGAAATACGCGATTCATGAGATCCATGAAGATCGCTGGCGCATTCGTCAGACCGAACGGAATCACAAGGAACTCGTAGTGACCATAACGAGTCCTGAAAGCTGTCTTCGAAACATCAGCATCTCTCACCCTCAACTGGTGATAACCGGAACGCATATCTATCTTGGAGAAAATCGAAGCTCCCTGCAACTGGTCAAACAGATCCTCAATCCTCGGCAGTGGGTATTTATTCTTCACTGTAACCCTGTTCAACTCCCGGTAGTCAATGCAAAGCCTCATCGTGCCATCCTTCTTTTTCACAAATAAGACTGGCGCGCCCCATGGAGAAAAGCTCGGGCGAATGAACTCCTTGTCGAGAAGTTCCTGGAACTGCTTCTTAAGCTCTGCCATCTCTGTCGGTGCTAGTCGGTACGGCGCTTTGGATATCGGAGCCGTACCTGGCATAAGCTCAATGGAAAACTCCACCTCTCTCTCTGGTGGCATACCAGAGACGTCTTCGGGAAAAACGTCTAAGAAATCTCTAACTATCGGAACATCTGAGGCTGACTGGCTGGGTTCCTCGGGGACAGATAAAAAGGTTGCTAGAAATGCCCGACACCCTCTATGCATGAGCTTCCTAGCCTGAACATAAGGAATAATGCGCGGTAAAGGAAAGTACCTGTCCGGCTCAAATAAGAACTGCTCCATTCCAGGCGGTCGGACAAGAACGGATCTCTGCTGGAAGTCTATCAACACTCTGTTCCTCAATAGCCAGTCCATCCCTAGGATGATGTCAAATTACGGCATCGGTAGCACAATCAGATCCGCATAAACAAGATTACCGTGCAGCTCAAGGTCTATATCTCGGATAACATTGGTAGCTTCCATCTCCTCGCCTGACGGCAACACTACTGAAAAGGCTGTATCTAGCCCAATGGTCTGGATCTTGAGAAAGTTTGCAAAGATCTCCGAAATAAACGAGTGAGTGGCCCCTGGATCTATCAAGGCCTTGGTAGCGGAACCAGATATAAAAATTCTCCCTGAAAGAGCGGAGCTCTAAGTTGAATCCCACTACAAGATCTAAACTTATAGACATGCAAAGGTCTAGGTTCCTCTAGCTTAATTTCCCCGAAATAAATCTGAGTAGAGCATGCAATCCTATAACAGTTCTAAGTTCAAAATCTAAATCCCGATTCCCAAAATGCTGAAATTCAAATAATAACTTAAAGTTTAAAGGTACCTGTCAACAACATAGTCTCCGGGTTGGTTTCCGCGGCATGGAGAGCAAAAACTCTGCCTTGGGTAGGCAGATTCCTCTGAGGACACTGCAGCAACATGTGGTCTGGACTGCCACACTTAAAACACTTTCCTGAGCCAGCCATACATGCTCCAGGATGGCGACGTGAGCACCTGGGACAGACTGGGTGCTCCTGAGTCCTCGGGGCTGGGCGTCCCCGCTGCTGCTGCTGCTGGCCTCGGTTCCTGGGCGGTCCATGAAAAGGCCTCTTATTCTGCTGCTGATGCTGATGAGGAGGAGGGCGGTGCGGTGCCTGGACTGGGCGCTTGCCCTGGCGATCCCTCTCGATATCCCGCAGATCCTGCTCTGCGGCTAAGGCCTTGGAGACGGCAACCTCATAAGTAGCAGGGTCAGATACCCTAACATCCCGGTGCAAGATCGGCCGTAAACCCACCAGGAAGTGCATCAGCTTGGCTCTGGCATCATTCGCTATCAGGGGCACAAAGTGACAGCCGCTCTCGAACTTACGGATGAACTCCGTAACCGACATATCCCCCTGTCTCAGACTCATGAACTCGGTGGTCAGCCTGGTGCGAACCTCCTCAGCAAAATACTTGGAGTAGAAAACCTCCGTAAAGCGGGTCCAAGAAAGTGTAGCCAATGTCAGGGCTACCGAAGCTCCTTCCCACCATAAGCGGGCGTCTCCAATGAACAAGTAGGTGGCACATCGGACTCGGTCTGCGTCCCCCAGCTCCATAAAATCGAAGATAACCTCCAGGGATTTGATCCATCCCTCGGCAACCATGGGGTCAGATGTCCCAGAGAATTCCTTCGGGCGCATCTTCATGAATCGCTCATACACAGCCTCGGGCCCTGTCGGCCTGGCTGCGGCTGCGGCTACGGCTGCGGCATTGCCCCCCGCAAACTGTGCGAAGAACTGTGCCATCCCAGCTAACATCTGGGCACTCATGTCCGGTGGGGGCGGTGGAGGAGGTGGTAGGTCTCCCTCCGGTCTATGCTTCTCTCTGTCCTCTCGGCGAGGCTCCACCTCTCTGTTGCGCTCTAAAATGCGTCTAGGGGGCATACTGTTCCAACATAACCCATACGTAACTAACATGCATAATTCCATAATTTATTTTAAATGGACACTGAAGTACTGAAAATCTGGAAGCATGCTGACAAAATAATTCATGCTTTAACTAAAATGCTGAACAAAATGCTGAACTGAAAAACTTACAGACCAAAGGCGTGGCTTCGTGAGCTTCTCGCGGTCAGTAGTAGTGAAACCCTATACAGAACCTGTCTCTGATACCACTTGTAACGCCCCAGATTCGACGACTGTCCTCACTGTATCAAGACGAGTCTTTCCAGCGTGCTTATGTCCTCACTCACACGCACCCTGGGAAACTTTCCAGGAGGTCACCCATCCCAAAATTGCCCCAAGTCAAGCACGCTTAACTTTGGAGTTCTTATGTGATGAGCTACCGAAAAGAAGATGCACATTCGTGATATGAGTAGTACAAATCAAATCTTTTAAGCCCTCTTCAACTGTACAGTCCATTACATTGAACAGTCTCGGAATCCCTCTCATTCCCATGTGGGTTCGGTTCATTCATGTTCCCTTCACCTAGAAGCCTGCCAGGAGCCGCTCATTGTCCGTGCAACTGATGGCACCGGCGATCACCCCCCGCCCTTTTCGGCCCCAGGCCTCACATGCCCACCAGCTTCCGCTTGGTTCGTCCCCGAACCACACCGTACTAAGAGAGGTCGGCTCTGATACCACTTGTGAAGGGCCTAGAACTCCTTTCTTGAAAATTTGCGGAAAATTAAAATTTTTCTTTTTAAAAGAACTTAAATGGCCTCATTCATAAAATCTATGGTGAATCAAGTTCAATATTTCAAAATATTGCAGCGGAAGAAAATTAAAGTTTTGCCAACAACAACGATTTAAAAATATCCAACGACTGATAAAATTGTTTGCGGAAAAAAAAAAATAACAACTGCTGCTCTGAGGTCCTCGGGTGCCACTACTGCCGACCCAAGCTGGCTCACTGGTCCCCGCCCTCGGCCCTGGCCTCATCAGTACCTAAAACAATCAAGTCTAGTGAGCCTAAAGACTCAGCATGCATATATCGCAGGTAACGAGTAAAAATCTGAATTTAAAATATGCATGAGTTAACATATCCTGTCCTGAGGCATACTGAAAAATAATCTGTACTGAGCAATTATAATACGTGCATAACTGAACTGGAAATAACTGTAAAAATATTTGCTCCTTGGAGCCTGTACTGAAATATCTGGTAAAATTTTCTGTTGAGATTATGTTTTACGCCTGTGGCCACTGCACTAAGCTGAACTGATCGGTAACTGGCTACCGGGGAGGCTGAAACTGAACTGGGCTGGCCGGTCACTGGCGACCGGGTGGTACCATACTGAACTGATCGGTCACTGGCGACCGTATAAAATAACACTCCCACATAGTGAATGAACCACAAGCCATATCGCATAAATCTCAAAAATAATCATTTTTTATTTAATGCACGTAAAATAATTAACTGGCGTAATGAAAATTCCTGTAATTTTACCAACTGGATTGGATTGGATCGTTCCCAGGCTCGCTGCAACCTAACTGTGCCATGAAAAATATGCAATAGCTTAAACTTGACCAATTACGCAATTTACGTTCAAAAGATGCGACTATGACGCCTAATGACTTCGCATTTAATCATGACTCCGAGCCAACCTGAACCGACACCAAACCGACGTATAGTCATAATTAAAATACGCTGAAAAATCATAAAATAATGCTCCTAAAATGATAGGGTCGAAATCTAGGTGGAATGGAGGCCAAAACACGAAACGCTCTTTCGAGAGTCAACTTGGCACATTGCACCGTAAATTCTCGTACGACCTCAAAAATGATCCAAATGACAAACGGTCAAAAACATGACCTTCCTAACTCAATGAGGCACTGTCCAGTCCAAGGCCATGGGCTAAAAGCCAACCAAGAACTCGAACGAGCCTCTGAACCGACACAGCAACTTGCTGTAATTTCCAGCAGCTGCGCAACTACAAGACTTGCGTTGGTTTCGAGACTATCGGCCATTAGGGGAGTGAACCACCGAACAGAGACTCTTACCAACATCCCAAGGAATGATTTGAACCATGGCTAAGGGCCCTAGGCCAGCCACAATCCACATCACACCATAACTCAACCGAAGGGTCCAACCGAGAGCAACGTGCATGCGTGTGTAGTGTTTATGCTATGATCGATGTCTCGTGTCGTTCCAATGGCCATTTGATTGACCATGGCACGATCTAGACATCTAGGAGCATGATATGAACCGTGGCTAAGGGCCATAGGCCAACCAAGATCCATACCAAGCAAACACAAACCGAAACCAAAAGCTGTCCAACCGAAGTAGCCGAAGGGGTATAGGGGCTGTTGTGATGTTTTGATTAAAAACCGATGAACCATGGACCAAGCCACCAAAAGGGCAACTTAGTCACGTCTTAGACATTCTAGGGAAGTGATCCAACCATGGCTATAGGCCCTTGGGGCAGCCAAGATCAGATCCTTCCTCCATGACAAGAAACTGAATTTTCGAACAAAATTTCTGCACCTATGGGGAGGTTGCTGTCATTCTGAATTTCCAGCAAGCATGGGGCTGGTTTGAATGGACCAACATGGTCCTAATGCATCCTACTACATGTATATAAGCCGCCTTGGGAGCCTGGAGTCGATCCAATACCTGAAACTCACAAACCAAAAGAAACCGTGAAGCTTGCCAAGGAATTCGAAAATTCTGCATGTGTGGTTTCAAAATGTTTTGACATGGATCTCGATTTTTGCTTGAATAAACATGATCATGTACTGAAAAATAAATGCTAATATGACTTGATTGAGGTTTGAAAGAAATCTAGACATGCCTGGTTTCGTTTCGAAAGAAAACGAACGAAACGACGACGACGCGGCACGGAGGAGGTGGAGCGCTTCTCTTGTTTACCTTTCTTGCTCTCGATTTTTCTTCCCTTGCTTCCTACTGAATTCCCACGGTTTTCCTCTCTCAAAAACACTCTGAATTTTGTGACTAAGGGAGGGGGAATGATGGTTAGGAGGGTGAGGGAAGTGGGTGCAAGATATAAGGAAAGAATCAAGACTAAGTTTTCTCATTTTTGAATTTTGAATTATGGATTGATATCAAATGAGTTGGTGGATGCTTCTAGGAGGTAGTGGCCGAAATTTTGCTTATTTTCTAGTCTAGGATATGTCCATTAATTAATTAAATTGTGCTCCCAAAAATCCTAGAATTATCCTACTAATTACATGCAAAGAATTGGTCAAAGTTGATGAGTTGGAAAATGAATCTTATAGCACTAAGGGTGGCCGAAAAATGCATGATAAAATAAAAGGGAAATGTTGATTATCTAGTCAACTAATAATTCTTGAAAGCCTTACTAATCCTTTAAATAATTTAGTGAGCTAACCCCTTAATTAAATAACTTAAATGAGTTCATTTCTTAATCACCTCAAATAATTAAATTAAATCCTCAAACCTCCCTTACTAGCTTAAATGAACTTACTTGTTAGCTAAATTAACTTCTGGAAATATTTCTCGAAATCTTAAATTCTATCTCAAAACTCCAACTCCGGTCCGGCCTCACTGAAATAACTGAAATGCTAAAGATCAAACTACTGAACTGAAATAATAAAATAATTAACTTCAAACAAATGCATTTAAAATAATCATGCAATGAAGTCAATTAAATTTAAAAATCTAGAATTATGCATGGCTTATACGTCTACTGACTTACGGGTTCTACACTTCGGGTATGGATATCCTATGTGTTCTCATGTATATGTAGGTTGAAATCTCTGATCAGAGTATGGTGGTAATTATGAAAGGGGTTTTATAGATTACACCATCGATGCAACTACGACATGACACATAGTATCGATTCATTGACAACTCTCAATAAACCAATGGTTTTCGAATCGGTCGGGATATATGAGTTGAAGGGACCGAACTGTACACTAACCATAATTGAATGGTTCTTGCAGGCACTATCATTTGATACCTACGGAATCATGTAAGCGATTCTGCTAGGCATTTAACATGATTGGTTGGGTACTATCAGACTTGAGTTCTGAAGTTCTTATTATCAAGGAGTTGATAAATAAGAATGGAGCAATTGGGGTATGCTCATATAAGGACATGTTTAGTCCGAATCACATTGAGATGTGAACCCACGGCTAGTTGTATCAATGAACCATTGAGGGCCACACAAGTGCTAGCTTTCTAGATCCCGTTGAGATGTAAAATAGTTCAACATGTTGAACGGCTTATAAAAGAGTTTATAAGCGTAAGAAAAAATAGAAGTATGACTTCTATAAGGAGAATGCAACTTTTAATTTGAGGAAGTGTTCCTAAATTAAAAGTTGGCCAAATAAATAATGTATTTGAAAATTGTTATTTTCATAAACATTATTATGGACTAAATTAAATTAATTCAAGTGTTGAATTAATTAAACACTAGTGGGCTTAGTAGAGTCCAAATAATTAAATTAATTCAAGTGTTGAATTAATTAAATCATATTGGGTCTTTTAGAGCCCAATAGTAAAAAAATTATTCAACTAGTGACTTGAGTAATATCAAGTAAGGTTTAATTGGGCTAAAATATGTTTGAGACAATTAAATTAAATCCATGGGTCTTGTAATTGTTACAAGCCCAAATAGGAAAGCATGCATGGGAGGTGAAGGGTTGGGAGACAACTTTTTTCACATCCAAGGCATGTCATGCCTTTGGAACACATAATCACTTTTTCAAGCACCAGGAAAAGTCTCCCTTCTCTCCTCCCACCCCTATGGCCGAAATTTAAGTCTCATTTTTCTCCCAATTTTTGTTCTTCAATAGTTGGAGAAACAATTCTCTTCTCAAAGAAAAATCCTCATATTTTTCTAGTGCAAAATATGAGGGGATCTTCTTAGTTGGTGGTGGGCTCGATTTGAAGGAAAGGAGGAAGCTTGTAGAAGGTCTTGCCATACAAGAGCTAAGGTGTTTACACATTAGTTGGAGCCATCATTAACCTCAAGAGGTTGATAGGTATAATTCCTTAACACCCTATCTATGACATTTTGGTGTTTTAGTATATGTTACACACTAGCACAAAGGTGTTCAAATTTTTAATCAAAATTTCGGTTTTATGCCCTAGAAAAGTTTTGAACTTCCGCTGCGCATTTGAACACCTTAATCAATCCCTTTCAATCCTGGTGGCAGAAAAATGTATAATGATTTGAAGACACACTATTGGTGGAAACAGATGAAATCTGATGTTACTGAATTTGTAACCAAGTGTCTGAATTGCCAACAGGTGAAAGCAGAAAGAAAGAAACCAGGAGGATTGTTACAGAGTTTTTCTATTCCGGAATGGAAATGGGATCAAATTTTCATGGATTTTGTGACGCAGTTACCGAGATCCTCCAGAGGTTGTGATGCGATTTGGGTCGTGATTGATCGATTGACCAAATCTGCATGCTTTATTCCATACAAAATGACGTACAGATATGATCAGATGGCTGATATTTATGTCAGAGAGGTGGTCAGATTGCATGGAGTGCCGAAGTCGATTGTTTCGGACCGTGATCCTCGGTTTACTTCTCACTTCTGGCAGAGTTTGCAGCAGGCCCTACGTACGAAGTTACATCTGAGTACCGCATATCATCCACAGACCGACGGACAGTCAGAGCGGACTATCCAGACATTGGAAGATATGCTGAGAGCTGTAGTGCTTGATTTTAGCACTAATTGGCAAGATGCATTGCTACTTTGTGAGTTTTCGTACAACAACAGCTATCAGACGAGTATTGAGATGGCGCTTTTTGAAGCATTGTACGGAAAGAAATGTCGATCCCCTCTGTATTGGGATGATATCTCTGAGGTACCTGAGTTTGGACCCGATATGATTAGAGATATGAAAGAAAAAGTGAAGCTGGTTCAGAAGAGAATGAAGACAGCTCAAGACAGACAAGCCAAATATGCCAATGTTCGACGTAGACCGTTGGTATTTGAGGCAGGAGACCGAGTATTTTTAAAGATTTCACCTTTCAAAGGAGTTGTCAGATTTGGCAAGAAAGGGAAGGTGTCTCCACGATATATTGGGCCGTACGAGATTCTCGAGAAGATAGGAGATCGTGCCTATCGACTCGCATTACCGCCTTCTCTATCTGGAATACATGATGTCTTTCATGTATAAATGCTGCGGAAGTATGTCCCTGATGATTCTCACATTATTCAGCCAAACGAGGCAGAACTTGATGAAAGTCTAAGTTATGTCGAGAAACCATTCCAGATTATCGATCGCAAGGAAAAGCAACTTAGAACGAAGGCTATTCCTCTCGTAAAAGTTCAATGGACTCGTCATGGCACTGAAGAAGCTTCTTGGGAGACTGAATAATATATGAGATAGGAATTCCCAGCATTATTTCACTGATGTGAGTTTTCTATTCAGTAATTTTTTATATACATTTCCTTTCGATATGATTTGATTGCCTGTGATTTCGGAGACAAAATCGTATCTTAGGGGGGGAGAAATGTAATGGCCGAGATTTTTAGTCTGTTAATTTAAGATTATTGATCATTAATTGATATGATTATAGACAGGTTCTTCCGAGACCAGATTGTCCAAATCATATGAAGGGTGCCATTTTTGGATAGAACAATTGGCGCCCGAGCGGTAGAAAATGACCGCCCGAGCGCCAATGTTCAATAAAAACATGTTTCGGGAAGAATATGTGGCGCCCGAGCGGTAGTTTGTGACCGCCCGAGCGCCAAGATGAAATCCGAAAGTGCTTGGACAGAGAATGCCGCGCCCGAGAGGTGGTTTTTGACCGCCCGAGCGCCAATGTGCAATGCGGAAATATTTGGGCAAAACATTCCGCGCCTGGGCGGTAATCCTCGACCGCCCGAGCGTCGCCTGAAAGGTTTGAAAAATAGACACGTTGCCTTAACATGCAAGTTGGATATATATATATGTAAAGTTGCTTCATTCAGTTCAATTGGCA
>NC_134555.1:21436412-21456412 GCF_025594145.1 Primulina tabacum | reverse complement strand
TCTTCAACTCATGTTTCAAAACATTCTCAATCAATTTCAATTTTTAAAAACACAAATCAAGAGGTCTTTTCCGGTAAAAATTTGGTTCAAAGCAATATTCATTTAAGAAAGGGATACCCAATAAATATTTGATGCAATGAGGTGTGTGTAAAATTGATCAAGATTATTACTCAATGAAAGTGTTTATCGATTGTCCATAAGCTAGATCCTCCCAATCACTCTCCACTAGTATATTGGACAACTATGACTAGGTTAATAGGATTTTCAATGGTTATAATGTTAGGCCTTGGCTCATGGCTACAAATAAAGATTAGGAGTTCAAATAAAGGAGTAAGTTGAATTATATTTCTTTTGCAAACTCCACTTTTTCTTTTATCTCCAATTTTTTTATTTATTTCATCTCTTTTTCTCCCCTTTTTCTCCACTTTCATCAATGTAACATCATTCATTTTTCTTTTCTTTTGTAGGAGAATTTTCATTTCTTTGATCCTTTGAATTCTTATTCCCTTGAGAAGGTAGGAAATTAATGTTTAAGATATTCAACGGGGTAGTAAATGTGGGATATTTGAAAGAACATCGAATGGAGGTCTTTTACACATGTTAACGTGTGCCATTCGAATTCATTTAAGCTCAAAGAGGTGACAATGATAAATTCTTGTTATTTGGTAGCTTGAAAGGATCAATCGATCCAAAAATCACCTAAATCATTCCTAAATCATAATTTGTCCGTATTTCGCCTTGAGTGATGTTTAGATAGTTCTAGACAAAATCTCAATTCACCAACACAAAGTAGAATCTAATCATCGTGAAAATGGTGTTTCAATGCATCTCTAAAGAAAAGTGCTTGGCTTCCAAGAAATTTAAAGAACACAATTATTTTTTTTTTCATATAGGCTCAAGAGGCTTCAAATGAATATTTATAAACAATATAAATAGGCCCAAATAAAATCAAAGATTGTCTCAATCATATGTGTGTTTGCAAAAATTTATTTCGATGTCAAATGAAAATCAAAGAGTTGTATAGAAATTATAAGTCTCAAACTTACCAAATCTCATGATTGTTCTCTAAATTTTTCAAATTGATCGATTAACATGAATGTAATACATGATTTTTCTTCTTAATGCAATATTTTTCTTTTCTCATCATTGGCCATTTAAATAAAAATTTTCATGACTAAAAACACAAAAGCAAACAACTACAAAAATAAATAAACACAAAATAAATAAATAAACACACAAGCAAACATAAAATAAATCAAATCTCCCCCAAACTAAAACATGCACATCGTCCTCGATATAAATAAGCATGAAAATTAGGAGAATACACAAACTTCGGGCGACGACCGTCAGTGGTCATCGCCATCCTCATCATCTTCTTCATCTTGTGGTGGTTGGAACTCCGGCGGGTGGTAAATGGGTGGCCACTGTGGAGGAGGTGGGAATGGATTGCCAGAGGTTGAAGCCGATGGAAATTGCTGAGCCAAGACAGATGTAAAATCCATCATATATCCCATAAATGTGTCGGTCCTAAACCGAAATGCATCCATTTCTTGGCGGTGTTGTTGCATATCTTCTTCCAACTGGGTCAACCTATCTTTCCTATTTCGTTGTTGCGGTTGTGGTTGTGGTTCTTGAGCTTGAGCCTGAGCACGTCTCTCTGCAGCTCTTCTGTTAAATTCCCTTTCTGCTCGACGTGCCGCAGCATGTTCACCTCTAACTACCCTATGTGGTTGAACTACCACAATGGGGTTTTTAGGCTTCAACAATTCTTCATTTACTGCCCAAGTCACTCCCGCATTTTGGCATAAATCAGTCATAAGAGAAGGGTGGAGGAGTCCATAGGAGAGTTACCTCTTGCATATTCAAGCATCAAACTCTGAAGCAATTGATCTAAATCAATTGTCTTCCCCGTCATAATGCAAAAAGTAAGAATTGCCCTCTCCTTGATGACTGTGGTGGTATGCTCAGTAGGCTTAATCCTAGCAGAAATAAATGAATACCAATCTTTTGCAACACTTTTGAGATCAGACTTAGCTAGGCTAACATGCACATCATCCCTCATTCTCCATTCCGCTCCCTCTATGCAAATTGTTTGAAGAATATTATTATAATTTACATGCTCAGCCCGGTATTCTTCATATTCATCGAGCATTACATGAGGGATACCATATAACGTATTGATCGTATGTGCATCAAAGGCTACCATTTTTCCTCGCACCAACACCTTCAACTGATCATGCCTAACCTTGAGGTTAGCATAAAATTCTCTCACCAACGAAATGACAGCATCTTGTGGCTGCCTGCCAAACTCATCCCAGTGCCGAGCAGTAAGCATTAGTCCAATTTCTGTTCGAGGAAAACTAAGATCAAATCCCATTTATTTTATAATGCTCTTGCTCAAAATCTTTCCATAGTTCTCCTCCGCTTGTTCGTCCCAAAACCTGTTTGCATCGTAATTCACAGATGATGATGCACCCTTAGATTGTTTTTTTTTTTTGGAGGCATTTTATCGAACACCTTTCAATCACCAACTTCTCCTCAATCCAATTCACAAAATTTAATGATTCTTGCACTCCCCCAAACTTAATACTCACAATATGCACACCTCAACAATATACACAACAATCCAATCAACAATATCAACAATACCAAGAATGTACTTCACTAAACGTAATTTCCTTCCATAGCAAATAACACCTTCAATTTTGAAATTTCAACAAATATGCAATGGATTTGCTCACCTTGATTGTGTTGAAATGTTTCTTGAAGAATAAAATCAAAGCTCCATCCTATTTGAAGAAATTTTCGAGCCCCTTTGAAACCCTAGGTTTGATGTTGATTTTTGTGGAAAGAAAATTGATATTTGATGGAATGAATGAAGATATTCAGGTTGGAGTGGTAAATTTGTTGAAGAAATAACAAAAATTGAGTGTGAAAAGTTTGTTCTTGAGAAAGGATTTCGAAGGAAGGAGAGAAATTTGAGAGAGGTGTTCTTCGATTATGAAAATTTCTACCCCATTTTGTTTGTAAAACTATCGACCGCGGGTGCAGTGTGCAAGAGACCACGGGTGCGGTGTTCCTTCGGGAATTCTTATAATTTTAATTTTCGATGACCGCGGGTGCGGTGTACAAGAGACCGCGGGTGCGGTGTGCTCTCGGCAAATGTTGCATAATTCAATATTAATTGACCGCGGCCGCGGTGCAGGAACAACCGCGGGTGCGGTGTTCTCTCGGGACATGTTGCGCGAGTGCGCTCAAAAATATACCGCAGGTGCGGTATTCTTTCGGGAAAAAAAAATTTTTCTTCTTCATTTTTTATGCCTGAAAATAAAACAAGTGGAATTCATTAGTTTTGGTAAGATATAAGCACACACTATACTTAAAAAAATATAAACAACCTAAAAATAAGAATACTAGAATAAAAGAAAAACCGAAAACAAAATGCAAAAGAGAAACGAAAATTTGGGTTGCCTACCAATAAGCGCTTGGTTTAACGTCTTCAGCCCGACTACCATAAGTTTACATCAAGTCGATCCGCCCAAAGGAATGTTGTCAAGTTGCCTTACTTCAGTTCCATAATATGGCTTAACTCGCTGCCCGTTCACCTTGAAGGTCCTCCCATCACTGCATTTTAGCTCAATCGCCCCATGAGGGTACACTGTCTCCACCAAAAATGGACCTGACCAACGTGATTTCAACTTACCAGGAAACAAATTCAGACGGGAGTTGAACAAGAGTACTTGTTGTCCTGGTTTGAGCTCCCTTCGTACAATGAGTTTATCGTGCCACTTC
This sequence comes from Primulina tabacum, assembly GCF_025594145.1. Classification (NCBI taxonomy): domain Eukaryota; kingdom Viridiplantae; phylum Streptophyta; class Magnoliopsida; order Lamiales; family Gesneriaceae; genus Primulina; species Primulina tabacum. The sequence continues at coordinate 21,452,620 of NC_134555.1, read as the reverse complement.
TTGGTCTGCTCTTTGTAAATCTTGGCATTTTCATATGCATCATTGCGGAACTCATCCATCTCGCTCAACTACAGTTTCCTAATGTCACCAGAAGCTTTCAAATCAAAATTTAATTTCTTCACAGCCCAAAATGCTCTATGCTCCAACTCCAACGGCAGATGACATGCTTTCCCAAACACTAGCCTATAGGGAGACATCCCAATAGGCTTCTTGAATGCAGTCCAATAAGCCCATAATGCATCATCCAACTTCATAGCCCAATCTCTCCGATTGGTGTTGACAGTCTTTTCCAGAATTTGCTTAATTTCACGATTAGATATTTCAGCTTGTCCATTCGACTGAGGATGATATGCTAGTGCCATTTTGTGCTTCACATTGTATTTAGCCAACAGTGAGTTGAAAATTTTATTGCAAAAATGCGTACCTTCATCACTTATGATGGCTCTCGGTGTTCCAAACCTGGTGAAGATGTTCTTGTGGACAAACTTAACTACAACACGAGCATCATTAGTATTGGTGGCAATTGCTTCCACCCATTTCGACACATAATCAACAGCTAATAAAATATAAGATTGACCAAAAGAAGGGGGAAAGGGTCCCATGAAATCTATGCCCCATACATCAAAAAGTTCCACTTCCAAAATATTTGTCAGTGGCAATTCGTGACGCCTAGAAATGTTTCCTAACCTTTGGCACCTATCACATGATTTCACTAAGGTATAGCTATCCTTAAACAAAGTACGCCAGAAAAAACCTGAATGCAATATCTTAGCTGCAGTTCGTGTCGCTCCAAAATGTCCACCATATGCAGATGGATGACATAGCTCAAGAATTTGGTGTGCTTCAACACCGTCAACACATCTCCTAATCACTTGTTCAGCACATCTCTTATACACATAAGGATCATCCCAGAAGAAAATTTTGATATCATGAAAGAACTTCTTTTTCTGACGGTGGTTCAGATCTGGAGAAAGAATACTACAAGACAAAAAATTCGCAATGTCAGCAAACCAAGGGAGTATTGAACTTACCTCAAAAAGTTGTTCATCCGGAAATGTTTCCTGTATTGCTCCTTCTTCTTTCCTATCCTCTAGCACAAGTCTTGACAAGTGGTCAGCCACTTGATTCTCACTTCCCTTCTTATCTTTGACCTCGAAGTCAAATTCTTGTAATAGCAGTATCCACCTTATCAAGCGTGGTTTCGCATCCTTCTTGGCAAATAGGTAGCGAATGGATGCATGGTCAGTAAAAACAATTACTTTTGTGCCGATCAGATATGGCATGAATTTGTCGAAGGCAAATACTACAGCAAGCATCTCCTTTTCAGTTGTGGTTTAATTTTTCTGTGCAGCATCCATAGTACGGCTTGCATAATAGATTGCCCTAAACATTCTTTCTCTTCTTTGGCCCAATACTGCACCAATGGCATAATCACTTGCGTCACACATCAGCTCAAAGGGCTCCTTCCAGTCCGGCACTATCATGATTGGTGCTGTCACCCATGCCCTCTTGATTTTCTCAAAAGCATGCAAACAATCATCATCAAATATGAATGTGGAATCTTTTTCAAGCAAATTACATAAAGGTTTAGTGATCTTAGAAAAATCTTTAATGAAACTCCGATAAAACCCCGCATGTCCTAGAAAGCTCCTTATTCCTTTGATGTTCTTTGGTGGAGGAAGTTTTTCAATTGCAACTACCTTGGCTCTATCCACCTCTAATCCCTTAGATGATACTTTATGTCCCAGGACAATGCCCTCTTGGACCATAAAGTGACATTTTTCCCAATTAAGAACTAGGTTCTTTTCTTGGCATCTCTGCAACACAAGAGATAAGTTATGTAAACAATGATCAAATGAAGAGCCAAATACCGAGAAGTCATCCATGAAGACTTCCATGATTTCCTCCACCATGTCTGCAAATATAACCATCATACACCTCTGAAAAGTGGCCGGTGCATTGCATAGCCCAAAAGGCATTATCCTAAAAGCGAACGTACCATAGGGACACGTAAAAGTAGTCTTCTCCTGATCCTCTGGTGCTATAGCTATCTGGTTATAACCTGAATAACCGTCTAGGAAGCAATAATGACAATGACCAGCAAGTGTATCTAGCATTTGATCAATAAAAGGCAATGGAAAATGATCTTTTCGGGTGGCATTGTTCAATTTTCTATAATCCATACAAACTCGCCAACCAATTACAGTACGAGTAGATATTAATTCATCATGTTCATTTTTAACCACAGTTATTCCACCCTTTTTCGGTACAACTTGTACAGGAGACACCCAATTACTATCAGAAATAGCATATATCACACCAGCATTCAGCAATTTAAGCACCTCATTTTTCACAACTTCTTTCATTGCCGGATTTAATCTCCTCTGATGATCCACATAAGGAGTTATACGACTCCTCCATTAAAATTTAATGCATGCATATAGTGGGGCTAATTCCCCTAATATCAGAAATCGACCATCCCAATGCAGTTTTATATTCCCTCAATACTCTCAATAATTTATCTTTTTCATCAATAGTAAGGGAAGAAGATATGATTACCGGATATGTCGACTTCTCTCCTAAGAATGCATAACATAGGTGGCTTGGCAATTCCTTCAGATCAGGAGAGGGTGATATTACCTCTATTTTCTCTTTGACGTTCAACTCCTCAATCAACACATCCGTTTTCTTTTCTTTATGCAATACTTCAAGAGCCACCAGTTGCTCTTTCACTTCCCAGTCGTCTTCACTAACAGCTTCAGCAGCTCCAACCAAGCAACTCTCCAAAGGGTCCCTAGTTCCTGCACAGTCAAAGGATACACATGAGTCTATAACATCAATGCTTTTACAAGTGCTTACCTCATTTGATCCCCTCATGGCATGATAAATATTAAAAATGACTTCTTCTCCACCAACTCTCAAGGTGAGTTCACCCTTATGCACATCTATCAATGACCTTCCAGTTGCAAGGAACGGTCTTCCAAATATTAATGGAGCATCATTATCCTCTTCCATATCTAGAATCACAAAGTCTGCAGGAAAAATAAACTTATCCACTTTTACCAATACATCCTCGACGTTCCCTCTTGGATATGTAAGACTTCTGTCTGCAAGCTGTAGGGTGATAGTGGTTGGTTTAACTTCTCCAAGCTCCAATTTCCTGAAAATAGAAAATGGCATCAAATTAATACTTGCTCCTAAATCACATAAAGCTTTACTACAATGAGAACCACCAATAAAGCAAGGAATAGTAAAACTCCCTGGATCTTTCAATTTTTGTGGTAATTTCTTTTGTAGGATGGCACTGCACTCCTCAGTAAGCTTCACTGTCTCAAACTCTTGCAGCTTCTTCTTTTTAGAAATCACATCTTTAATGAACTTGGCATAGTTGGGCATTTGCTCCAATGCATCAGCAAATGGTATATTGATGTGTATCTTCTTAAAAATCTCAAGGAATTGTGCAAATTGATCATCTAAACTCTTCTTTTTGAATCTCTGAGGGTATGGAATGGCAGGCTTAAATGCAGGAGGTTGTACAACTTTTGTCTTAGAGTCCTCAACCTTATTCTCTGTTATAACCTCAAACTCAACATCTTTCACTGACTTCTCATTTTCCACCATCTCCTTGGGACTTTGAACCTCCAATTCTTTTCCGCTCCTCAAAATGACTGCCTTGCACTGCTCTTTTGGATTAACTTCCGTATTACTCGGAAATTGACCCCTGTTCTGATCTCTCAAAGCATTAGCCAACTGCCCAATTTGTGTCTCCAAAGATTTCATCGTAGCACCCATGTTTCCTATGTGAGTCTCCATGCTATAAAGCCGAGACTCAGTTCTAGCCATCCTCTTTCCAGATTCAGCCACAAATGTACCTACCAAATCCTCAAACGAAGGCTTTCCCTCCCCTTTTGATGTATTGAACCCCGGAGGAGGATTCAACACATTCTTATTGTTTGCATAAGAAAAATTTTCATGATTTCTCAAACCTGGATGATAAGTATTAGGAGGAGGGTTACCTCGATATCCTCCAAATCCACCAAAGTTTCTGTTGTTGATATATTGGGCTTCTTCAAGAGAATGAGTTTCTTCAGCAACCACGGAAGGACCTTCAGTGTCAGGTATGCTCACTTTATTCATGGCTGCTAGTTGTGTGGTCAATGCAGAAACTTGGGCGGTTAGTGAAGTGATAGGATCCACGGCATAAATACCAGCTGTCTTCATTACTCCTGACCTTTCAGATGGCCACTGATAACTGTTAATGGTCATCAGTTCAAGCAAATCATATGCTTGATCAGGTGATTTGGCAAATATCGTTCCACCAGCTGCTGCATCCACAGTGCCTCTTGTTTGTCCATTCAAACCATTATAAAACAATTCAATCAGTACCCAATCTTCAAAACCATGGTTTGGACACCTCCTCAACAACTCCTTATACCGTTCCCATGCCTCATATAATTGCTCAAAGTCAGTCTGCCTAAAAGTACTTATCTCTATCTTCAATTGTGCAGACTTCGCAGGTGGAAAATATTTAGCAAGGAACTTGGTTGCTAACTCCTGCCATGTAGTGATCCTCCCCAAAGGAAGCGTTGGAGCCATCCTCTTGCTTGATCCCTAAGAGAAAAAGGAAACAAACGCAATCGAATTATATCATCAGAAACACCATTTATTTTTACCGTGTCAGTAATTTCAAGGAATGTTTTGAGATGTAGATGAGGATCTGCAGTAGCGGCTCCCCCAAACTGATTCTGTTGAACCATGTTTATCAATGCGGGCTTAAGCTCAAAGTTGTTTGCATTAATAGTCCCTCGTGCTATGCCCGAGTAATGAGCATTCAGTACCGGCCTAAAATGATCTCTAATGGGTATTGCAGGGGGTGGATTTTCATTATCTCTGTTTTCAGCCATTGCTCGAATATCTTCTCTTCTTGCCTTTCTTTATCTTCTTACGGTTCTTTCGATCTCAGGATCAAAGATTAGCAAGTCAAGATTTTGCGATCTTCGCATGCACTGTCAAACAAAGATAAGAAACAAATCAATGTTTAATGTATTACAATAAAAACAGCTCTAAATTAAAATAAAGACTAATTGATAACAATACTAATATAAATTTAAAATAGACACTCCCCGGCAACGGAGCCAAAATCTTGTCACGTGATTTCTTAATTGCTTGCAAGTGCACAACGTCAAGTTATAATAAAATGTATTTTCGAGTACAAGTGTCGATCCCACGAGGAGTACGTATTTAAATGTATATTAATGCTTGCAATTAAAATAGTCTCAATTTTATTTAGAAAAATCAATTGACAGATTTGTTTGCACCAATAACTAAATTGAAAATAAATTTAATTATATTATAACACCAAACTTTTTATAACAAATAACTATGAAATAAAAGATCTAGAGGTCCGATTTCACGCAACTATCCACTATGTGTTATTTTGTGTAGCTATATTATAAATGTCCTTATAATACATTAGCCAAGAATTCTAAATTATCTACTCCCTCTCCCGAGTGCTAAGTAGATACTAATTATCTAACAAAGGATTGTGACGTCCCCGTCAACAATCTATAATTAAATAACACAATAAGCAACAACTTCTTTTAATGGCTTCAATAGAAATATATGTCCTCCCGAACTATATAAATACCATCGATGTATTTTTCCCTTTCTTGTTTATAAATTCCCTTTTCCAAGTGATAAATTATAAACATAAGAATCATTCAAGATATGGCCAATAAAATGAAAGCATTAAGATTGAAAAAATACAAATGAACAATAAGGAAATCTTATATAGCATAATTCATAAATCCCAACACATGGTGTCTAGTTTTGTTCCATCATTCCTCTAGAAATAAGAATTAGTTCATAATAAAAATAACACAACAACACATAAATCCTAAACAAGACATATCAAATAAAAATAAAGAAAGAAGAACTTAGAACAAGAGATTTGGAGTGCAATGAAGTTTCTGTCCATAAATGTGCAATAGATTTCAAAGGATGATGAACTTGAGCTTCAATCCTTTCTTTGTAGCCTCCTCTCCTTTCCTTTTCTCCCCAATACCCTAGATGGTGAATAATAGAACTCTTTTATAGTCCAGACAAACTTCCCCACGCAGCACACAATTTTCCTCTTCTTTTATTCGAAGTCCACAAAGTTACAGATTTTTCGGACTCTGTTTTGCGAAGGACCGCGGGTGCGGTGAAAGAAGGACCGCGGGTGCGGTGTTGTTTTGGAGAAACTTTCAGTCTCGAAATTCAGTGACCGCGGGTGCGGTGTTAAAAGGACCGCGGGTGCGGTCATGCTTCGGCAGAATTTTTTTATTTCTATCTTCAGGGACCGCGGGTGCGGTCCGTATGATACCGCGGGTGCGGTCATACTTCGGTCATTTTATCTTTTGCACTACTTCAATTCAACAATTTGCTACTCAAAATTCTATTCTAAGCTTCCAAACTACAACAACAAAAACAACAACAAATCACATAAAACCTGCTCAAGAATAACAAAATTTCAAGTTAAAAACAAGTAATAAAAGTACAATAAATTGCACTTATCAGCGGCACATCTGTTAAAAGATAACGCAGGATGTGCTAAGAAGAGCTCAACGATAACAAAAATCTCATTTGAAACAAAAGGGTAAAAGCTCGTTTTATTCTGATTTCCAGTACGAATACGAACCGTGAAAGCGTGGCCTAACGATCCTTTAGATCTTTGGAATTTGAAGCTAGAGGTGTCAGAAAAGTTACCACAGGGATAACTGGCTTGTGGCAGCCAAGAGTTCATAGCGACGTTGCTTTTTGATCCTTCGATGTCGGCTCTTCCTATCATTGTGAAGCAGAATTCACCAAGTGTTGGATTGTTCACCCACCAATAGGGAACGTGAGCTGGGTTTAGACCGTCGTTAGACAGGTTAGTTTTACCCTACTGATGAAAGCGTTGCAATAGTAATTCAACCTAGTACGAGAGGAGTCGTTGATTCGCACAATTGGTCATCGCGAGTGGGGCCCTTAGCTCCTAATCGTTATTACAATGCACTTTGATTAGGGTTAACTAATTACAGCGGAAAACGAGTTTAAAATTTCTTTACAATGAGCCCAAAATATTTCTTCTATAATTTAAATACTAAAATAGTATTTAATCTCATATCATAAGCATGCCCACACGTAATCAAAACCAATCGTATACAAACAACTCATATCCTCGGAACATGCCTCGGTATATAAATATATATACATATTTACTGGGAACAAAATATAAATCTCAACTCAAACTGTGACTCCCTCCAGATGTACCCTCTCCGGTCTCCTGATATCCTGGAGTACCTGCCATTGTCCACACACAAAGACAACAACAGCCCCCCTTGGTGGTGAGCAAAGCTCCGTATGGAACAACCATCATATCACTAGTAGAAAAATCGTATTTTACTTCGGCAAGCTTTACTTCGGCAATAATAAATTACGAAGTAATACATTACCAATAACTTCAGTAATAACACAAGCGAAGTAAAATAATATATTTTACTTCCGATGTTTAAAAACACGGGCTTCACTATATTTTTTTATTATATTTTACTTCGGCATATCAATGTTGACGAAGTAAAAAAATAAGAAAAATAAGTTCATGCTGAAATAATAAGATGAACCGCGCCAATTAACAAAGAAAGCTAAACTATACTGAACATTTAGCGACGGTTTGTAGTTAAAAACCCGTCGCTGATTTAATCAGCGATGGTTTTTCAAAAAGCCGTCGCTAACATCACATTTTCAGTCACGGTTGGTTTTAAACCGTCGCCGATTTAGTCAGCGACGGTGTTATAAAAAACCGTCGCTATTAGCGACGGACTTGTCAAAAACCGTCGCTAGTAGCGACGGATTTTTAGAAACCGTCGCTGAATAATATCGATTATATCATATTTCCTTCAAAGACGAGCTCATTATATCCATCCACATTTTCTTTCAAAATTAACCCTAACACCACGCCGTTCCACTCACAGCCGTGGGCTTCGAACCACCAACACCACTGTCGTTCCACTCACCGAGAGGGAAGCAAAACACCACCACCACCACCGTTCAAAGCACTGAGTTAGTCCGGCACCAGTTTCCCGAGGTATGGTATTGATTGGAACGATAATTGGTTAATTTCTTGTTGTCGTACCTCTGTTGAGTTATTTATTGAAAATGGCCACCACCAACCTTATCAGAAGTTTGAAATACATGGTGTTAAGACTTTATAAGTCAATTGTATTCTATGCGGCTCACGTGTTGACAGAATTAATGTAAGCGATTGGTAGATCTTTCGATACTGTAATGGATATATTGTTGTGTTCAAAGAAAGAAGAGAGAAACAATCTCAAAAGCTGTGATTGAAAATGTAAAAGCTCAATCGGAGGAGACTAAAAGTTTGAAATCTGAATTGGAGATGCTGAGGTCTCAACTAGCTGCTGTGATTCCATTAATCAATGATTGATCTTCTGAGACTGTAGCATCAAACAAGTTCCCAGGAGTGAAAGACTCAAAATTGTCAGATGATGTGCAAGAAGTTTATGATTGTGGCACTTCAAATACGAAGGTTGTATGTCTCTGAATTTTGATGTCAATTAATTATATTCACCTCCATATAAAAATATATCATGTCTTTTTGTTCTTGAAAGGGGAAAAAATGTCACCTGGCTGTAAAAGAACGCGAAAACATGGTGGCTTATGGAACAATAATATCAGAAGAGGTCCAAATGTTATGATTCACCATGTTCCACTTGGGGAAGAGAAATTCAAGGTATCTATTGATGTTGTCTTAGATGAAAAAGCACAGCTTCCGATCCCAATTAAGTTTGGACCAACAATCATCAAGGATGCTGTTGGAGTCATTTTTGGTTGGCCGAAGGAGTTGGTTATTTTTCCAACGACAAAGGTACTTTCGGTTTTCATTTGACTTTGTGTTTGCAACTGTCAGATATGTTGCTCAAACAATGTTTTATTTTAAAATACTTGTATGAATAATATTTTAAATTGTAGAGGAAGGGGAAACCTCAATCATTTGTGCTTTCGGATGTTCCTGGTCAGCGCGATAATTTCAAAGAAATTGAGAAAACATTACCCATGTCGTGCAAGTATATATACTCTCATGTTGTTCGATTGCTGAATGAATCGGATACCATATGCATTGAGTTTGAGGACGCTATGTTTGGACGTCTTAAAAGCATACGGTTGCTAAGAGAAGATATCGTACGCTTTATGGAGATGAGGGAGATAGGTGCCAGACAAATTTTAGTTTACATGGGGTATATATAATGTCTAACTTACAATATTTGTGCATTTATATAATATTTTTTGTGGTACTTGTTCATATTTTGAAAATTTTCTAAACGATATATTTGTGCATCTATATCATGCAGTCACCTCTACAAAGATTTGAAGAAAAAAGACAAGGCTGATTATTTTTCGTTTGTGGATCCCGGTAATATACCTACATGCCCGATTGGCACAGATGGCCGTGACTTATCACAACATATTGCTGATCAGTTGGAAGCAGTGTGTAGGGATAGCATCTGCCTCATCCCATACAACACTGGGTAAGAATTTAGTTATTTATAGATTTTTACTTCATGGTAGTCAATGCTGTAATTTCAATTTTTCAGGTATCATTGGATCTTGACAATCGTCAACGAAGATAAGAATATGATATATTTATTGGATTCAACGTCTACCTGGAATCGAGATGATACATGGAAAACTATTGTGACAAAGTAAGTAGTAGCTTATGTTTATTTTGAACACATTAACTTATAAATATGCAAAAAAATAACTTCTTACTTTTTAAAATGTAGTGGGGTGAAAAGGTACAATGCCTCCAAGGGTATTTCTAAAGGGCCAGGTTTTAAAATAATGACGGTATGTATCGTACTTATTTATGAATACATGAATTGGTAGTGGTTACTAATTAGATTATGATTGTTGCATTAACTTTTCAATTCCATTATAGGGTAATCTGAAACAAAGTTGTTCGGTTGAGTGTGGATATTGTGTGATGAGGTACATGAAAGAGATATTTGGTTGCGATGATCCACAGTTGGAGAAGATGGTGAGTTTCTTCTTGGGATAAATTTGTTGATTGATTGAGATGAATTGTTGTCATTAAGATATATTTTATTGTCGAGATAATGTGTTGCCATTGGGATATATTTTATTGTTGAGATAATGTGTTGTTGTTGTTGAGATAATGTGTTGCCATTGGGGATATATTTTATTGTTGAGATAATATGTTGCCATTGGGATATATTTTATTGTTGAGATAATTGCTTGAGATGAATTGTTGTCATTGTGATATATTTTATATTATTGATAAAAAAAGGAAATTTTGTTCCTGATTTTCATATCTTCTGTGTTGTAATCTTAAGCTTTTGTATTTATTCGGTTTATTGTTGATATATGTTTTGGTTAAAATACTTTCTTTTCATTTGTTTTATTTGGTGGGTTGTTGGTTTTATCAAGAAATTTGAAGCCCAGAAATCATATACGGGAGTATGATTCTGGACTGTAAGTGTTGTCTTTTTTTCAAGATTCTTGTATCATTTCCAAGTGGCACAAATTCAATCTGTTCTTACTTTTAAGTTGATTTCGCTTCTTGAAACAAGAAGTTGGGTGGCTTCAGAATTTGTTGGAGTTTAAGGTGATCTGGTTTTGTCTTTTCCTGTTTTTTTAGTCTATATCTGTCCTTATTGGTTCCCTCATATCGGATTGAACTCGAGACTCTTGTTGTCTGCGTTTATTGGTACATGCATCATGTTAATCATATCAAAATTGTCTCATATATTAATTCTTTTACGTTAATCCTAAAATTAATATGGTTTTACTTTTTTGTGACAGCTTGTTCTTCGAAAAAAAATATGTTGTACATGGGAAATTCTTATAATTGTTTTTAAGCATGGGTTAATTATATTTGTGTTCCAAGATTAAGTTTTAATTTTCCTAGCTTGCTTGGCGGCTCATCCAGCCTTACGTTTTTTATGTTTTAATCATCCATCCTTACGTTTTTTATGTTTCAAATTTCAGTTTGCAGGATACATCAAGAACCAATATTACACCCAATGTCTATATGACGAGGTTAGAAGTGAATGGAGTGAATTTGTTTACTCCTATGTAGGTGCTTAGATGGATGGTGTATGTTGGGACAAATATTTTGTTTGTCATTGTGGATTTTTGGATATACTTTTGGTTTTGTGGATACATCTTTTGGGTTACTTGTGGATTGATGAATATGTAATTGTGGATTCGTGGATATTAATAATTTTTAGATGGATAATTTATGAGTTTAATTATATTAGTCTATTAAGTCATATATTGCGAAGTCTTTTTTTAACAATTACTTCATCAAAATAAAAAAAAGGAAGTGTAATAGGTAAATTACTTCGTTGTTATTTGCAAATTGTGAAGTTACATAATATTAAATACTTCGTCAATAAGAAAACAGACGAAGTAATAGAATTAATTTACTTTAACATTGTTCTGTTAAAGCGAAGTTGTTTTGCGCAATTACTTCATCAAAATACAAATTACTGAAATCTTTCGAACCACTTACTTCGTCACTAAATGTAAATTGTGAAGTAACATAATATAAAATACTTCAACAAATAGGATAAATGCTGAAGTTATAGATTATATTTACTTCCACAAATAGGATAAATTGTGAAGTTGTTTGTGTCTATTACCTCATCAAAATACATAACTACGAGGTCTTTCAGATGAATTACTTCGTCGCTTATTGTAAATAATGAAGTATAATATATTAAACTACTTCGCTAAATAATAATTAAGACGAAGTTATATATAATATATTACTTCATTATTTACAATAATCGATGAAGTAAAACACATTTCTTACTTCGGCACCGGTCCAATTCTGGACCGGTTTTCCTTCGAAAACCGGCCAAAGACTTCAGTATTTCCAATCATACAACTTCGGTTATTATGCGAAGTAAAAGGTACATCTATTACTTCACGTCCATATACTTCGGCAATTAACTACCTTATTACTTCATTGAATACGCGAAGTAAAAAGCGATTTTTCTACTAGTGTATATACCACAAGTATCTAAACAATGATATATGGTATGAAATGTATGTATGTCGTGGAGGTATCATGTCAAATGCCCATCCACTGAGCACATATCAGAATCAAACGAATCGCTATCAAATCAATGCTCGAACTGGCACACCGGCCTCAATAAGGGATACTCGTATGATAGCGTCGACGAAGCGCCATCAAATCCCAAATCTCATATCAATCGTCGGGCCACAAATGTCTATGATTTAAGGGTCATGTAATACCAAACATAGCATTGTGTTCACAAACTCCAGAATTCAATCAAATCATATATGGGTATCCAAGGATCATAGCTCAACGTGCATGTCATGTATTGATGTATGCATCAAACGATGTGTGTTAACAAAAATATTTATTTTATACATCGATATTCAAATCTCAATGTCATGTATGCCACATAAACTCAACAAATAAGGCATATAGACATGTATTCTCATTCCAATCAATCAAACCAATCCAACATATATCATATAATACAGATACCTGTCGTATGTTACCCGGTCGCAACATACCTCAATTTTTCGTTTCCAGTTGATGTAGCCTGAAGATATCGGTATAATACTTTATATACATCAATAACATACTCATTATAATAAATAACATAATCCAAAATCATTAATATGAGTTTCAAATATCATTTGAAACTTCAAAAATTCATGTCAAATTCAAATCATAATATAATTCAATTTCGACTTCGAATATGAGTTTATTGTCGGTTATTCTACCACATATAGGAATTTCAACTTCAAATACATGCAATTCCAGCACTTTGATATTTAGAGCTGCTGGAACCAGAAGAAATTTACCTCAGTCAGAAGCCCTCGACGCGAAGATCCCAAATATATCATTTGTTTCGCGTTTAGACAGCGTTTCGAAGTCGATTCGGATGGAAGAAATCGAATTCTCTAACTTTCCCTCGAAGTTGCTGAAATGAACTGACGAAGGAAAAGAAAGAAAGAAGGGATTCTTATCCCCACCGCTTCGGCGCTCGGGCGGTAGACTTCTCGCGCCCGAGCGCGAGATGTTCTGCCCCCGAGTTATTTTTGTACCGCGCTCGGGCTGTAACAAATTACCGCTCGGGCACGGCATGTTCTGTCCGAGTACTCACATATCCTACACTTGCGCTCGGGCGCCACATGTTCGGTCAAAAATATTGGTTTTGTACTTATTGGCGTCCGGCTTCTCCACTCGAGCTCTTACAAAAATTCATATACAGTACTTATTTTCTCATTTTCATTGTCATGATATACATCAAATACATAATCACATGACAATTTCATAAATTATCGATAATCATACAGGATTTACGATAATACGATACACGGTCCTAACATCGCGCTTGGTTGAAAAGCTAGTGGCGCGAAGCTACCGTGCGCTAGATTATGACTGAACGCCTCTAAGTCAGAATCCGGGCTAGAAGCGAAGCACGCGCCCGCCGTCCGCTTGCCGACCTGCATTAGGGGCCCTCGGGCTCCCAAGAGCACGTGTCGTTGGCTAAGCCGTCGTGGTGGACGAGCCTCGTCGGCTGCCTTGAAGTACAATTCCTATCGAGCGGTGGGTAGAATCCTTTGCAAACGACTTAAATACGCGACGGGGTATTGTAAGTTGCAGAGTGGCCTTGCTGCCACGATCCGCTGAGATTCAGCCCTTTGTCGCTATGTTTCATCCCTACCCCACGTCTCAAATACCACATCGAAACAATATGGGAGGATGTTCGGCCCATTCACCCTGCACAGACCACGCCTTTGGCGTGCAAAGTCTTGGAACGAGTTTTTTTCTATCCCAAGGGTACGGGCCATTACAGCAAGATTTTCTGCGTCCCCGATCGCACAAGTTTGAAGGGCCTAACACCGTGATTTTGCCGATTCTCGAATTGCTAGAATAATGGTCAAGACAGGCGAGCATTTGCGCACTCACGTGGGAAATAGATTGATTCTCCTGAGATATTGTTTTCCCCAGAGTTTTCTTCTGTAAGGAATCCTTCCATTTGTGTCTGACTAGCGTTTACCCATTCGGAAATTTCACGGAATTCAGGTTAAGGGAAGTCGCGAAAGTGGGTAAGAGAAATGACGATTTCCCCGAGCCAATGACTGTTTTCCTACGAGTTTTCATGTACAAACAAGGCGCTTGTGGTGTTGGAACATGAAACAAGGTTACTCAAGCCCCCGAGTACGTGCAGCAAGTGGCCGACACGGGTTACAAACACGACGATTCTCCCGAATCTGACGAGACAATGTTGTTTTTCGTCGAGTTTTCATATGTTAATAATGTGTCTGTCTATGGTGTTTGATAACCCATTTGTGGCGTTGGAATTGAATTCGGCATAAAATCCTAATTTGGCCAATGACACACGAGAAGGTGCGCCGATGGCCGACACGGGCGACAAAAATGAAAAATCTCACGAGACAATGTTGTTTTTCCTCGAGTTTTCATATGTAAATAATGTGTCTGTCTATGGTGTTGGAAAACTCCTTTGTGGCGTTGGAATAAAAATCGGTGTAAAATTCTAATGTGGTTAATGACATTCGAGCAAGTGCGCCGATGGCCGACACGGGCGAAAAAAAATGACGAATCTCACGAGACATTGATGTTTTTCGTCGAGTTATCATAAGTAAATAATGTGTCTATGGTGTTGGATAACGCATTTCCGGCGTTGGAATTGAATCCGCCATAAAATCCTAATGTGGCCAATGACACGCGAGCAGGTGATCCGATGGCCGACACGGGCGACATAAATTAAGAATCTCACGAGAAAATGTTGTTTTTCGTCGAGTTTTCATATGTAAATAATGTGTCTATGATGTTGGTTAACGCATATGTGGCGTTGGAATTGAATTCGACATAAAATCCTAACGTGGCCAATGACACGCGAGCTGGTGCGCCGATGGCCGGTGAAAATGACGAATCTCATGAGACAATGTTGTTTTCCGTGGAGTTTTCATACGTAAATAATGTGTCTATGGTGTTGGATGACGTATCTGTGGCGTCGGAATTGAAGTCGACGTAAAATCCTAATGTGACCAACGACACGCGAGCAGGTGCTCCGATGGCCGACACGGGCGACAAAAAATAAAGAACCTCACGAGACAATGTTGTTTTTTGTCGAGTTTTCATATGTAAATAACATGTCTATGGCGTTGGATAATGTATTTGTGGTGTTGGAATTGAATTCGCCATGAAATCCTAATGTGGCGAATGACAAACGAGCACGTGCGCCGATGGCCGACACGGGCGATGGAAATGAAGAATCTCACTAGACAATTTTGTTTTTCATCGAGTTTTCAAATGTAAATAATGTGTCTATGGTGTTGGATAACGCATCTGTGGAGTTGGAATTGAATTCGGCATAAAATTCCTAATGCGGCCAATGACAATTCGAGCAGGTGCGCCGATGGCCGACACGGGTGACGGAAATGAAGAATCTCACGAGACAATGTTGTTTCTCGTCGAGTTTTCATATGTAAATAATGTGTCTATGGTGTTAGATAACGCATTTGTGGCTTTGTAATTGAATTCGGCATGAAATCCTAATGTGGCCAATAACACGCGAGCAGGTGCGCCGATGGCCGAAACGGACGACAAAAACGAAGAACCTCACGAGAAAATTTTGGTTTTCGTCAAGTTTTCATATGTAAATAATGTTTGTATTGTGTTGGATAACGCATCTGTGGTGTTGGAATTGAATTCGGCATAAAAATCCTAAGATGCCCTATGACACGCGAGCAGGTGCGCCGATGGCCGACACGGGTGACGGAAATGAAGAATCTCACGAGACAATGTAGTTTCTCGTCGAGTTTTCATATGTAAGTATTGGGTCCATGGTGTTGGATAACGCATCTGTGGCGTTGGAATTGAATTCGGCATAAAATCCTAATGTGGCCATATACACTCGAGCAGGTGCACCGGTGGCCGACACGGGCGACAAAAATGACGAATCTAACGAGACAATGTTGTTTTTCGTCGATTTTTCATATGTAAATAATGTGTCTATGGTTCTGGATTGGTATTCTGATTTAAAAAAATAAACACTTAAAATGGAAAATTTTTTTATGACTCATCACCATATCAATGTCCACTTCAGTCACTTCAGAAATTATTTCTAAGTATA
>NC_134555.1:21428912-21431412 GCF_025594145.1 Primulina tabacum | reverse complement strand
AAATGGATGGCGCTGAAGCGCGTGACCTATACCCGGCCGTCAAGGCAAGGGCCAGGCCCCGATGAGTAGGAGGGCGAGGCGGTCGCCGCAAAACCCAGGGCGCGAGCCCGGGCGGAGCGGCCGTCGGTGCGGATCTTGGTGGTAGTAGCAAATATTCAAATGAGAACTTTGAAAGCCGAAGAGGGGAAAGGTTCCATGTGAACGGCTCTTGCACATGGGTTAGTCGATCCTAAGGGTCGGGCAAACCCCGACAGACAGCGTGTTCAGCGCGTGCTCCGAAAGGGAATCGGGTTAAAATTCCTGAACCGGGATGCGGCGGTTGACAGCAATGTTACGGAGCCCGGAGACGTCGGTGGGCCTCGAGAAGAGTTATCTTTTCTGTTTAACAGCCTGCCCACCCTAGAAACGGCTCAGCTGGAGGTAGGGTGTAGAACCCGTAATCAATAGACGTATAGGCAATGCATAATTCTAGTGTTTAAATTTAATTGACTTCATTGCATGATTATTTAAATGCATTTCATTGAAGTTAATTATTTTATTATCTCAGTTCAGTAGTTTGATTTTTAGCATTTCAGTTATTTCAGTGAGGCCGGACTGGAGTCGGAGTTTGGAGATAGAATTTAAGATTCGAGAAATATTTCCAGAAGTTAATTTAGCTAGCAAGTAAGTTCATTTAAGTTAAAAAGGAGGTTTGAGGATTTAATTTAAGATGTTTGAGGTGATTAAGAAATAAGCTCATTTAAGTTGCATAATTAATGGTTTTATTCACTAAATTATTTAAGGGATTAGTGAGGATTTTAAGAGTTATTAATTTAGTAAATAAAAAACACTCCCCATTCCTTCTATTAGTGGATTTCGGCCCACCCCATAGTTGCTAGGCAATGCATTTGCCAACTCACCACCCTTTGACCCATTCTTGGTTGAATTACCATAATGATCTTTTTATTTTTAGTCCACCTTAATTAAGTAAATATTGAGCATCATCCTAGTCTAATAAGCTCTATATTTCGGCCACTATACTCTAGAAGCATCCAACAAAGAGTTGATAGCAAACCACAATTCAAATTCAAAATTCAAATGCTTGGTGACTTGGTCTTGGATCTTCCTTATATTGTGCACCCTTCTCCTCACCTTCATAACCACTCAATCCCTCTCCCTCTCCACCAAAATTTAGAGTATTTCAGAGGTAAAATTCGTGAGTTTCATAGCCAAACAAAAGGGAGAAAAACCCGAGAGCAAGAAAGGAAAGAAACGTTCCACTCCTCCGTGCCGCGTCGTCGTCGTTTCGTTCGTTTTCTTTCGAAACGAAACCAAGCATGTCTAGTTTTCTTTCAAAACCTCAATCAAGTCCTATTATAATCTATTTAACATTACGTGATCATCTTTTATGTGCAAAAACGGAAACATGACAGAAATTTTCAGAAAATTTTAGCATGCAGATTTCGGCCCTTCCCTTACCAAGCTTCACGTTTTTCTGAGTTTTGTGGTTTCAGATGATTGGTTCGACTCCAGGTTCCCAAGGCGACATCTATACACATAATAGGATGCATTAGGATCAGATTGGTCCGTTCGTTCAAGCCCCTTGTTTCTGGAAATTTAGAAATTGAATGCAACTTCACTTCTATACATTTACGCTTTTCGAAAATTCTGTTTGGTTGTCTAGGAGAAAGGATCTGATCTTGGCTGCCCCAGGGCCCATGGCCATGGTTGGACCACTCTTATAGCATATCTAAGACATGACGAAGTCGCCCTTTTGGTGGCTTGGTCCATGGCTCATCGGTTTTTAATCAAAACATCAAAACAGCCCCCTATACCCTTCGGCCCCTTCCATTTTTCAGCACATGTATTTCGAGTTGGTTGGGTTAGTGTGGATCTTGGTTGGCCTATGGCCCTTAGCCACGGTTCATACCATGTCCCTAGATGTCTAGATCGTACACCATGGTCAATAAAATGGCCATTGGAACGACGCAATACATCGATCTAAGCAAAACACTACACACGCATGCACGTTGGTTCTCGGTTGGAGTTTCTGTTGAGTTATGGTGTGATGCGGGTTGTGGCTGGCCTAGAGCCCTTAGCCATGGTTCAAATCACTCCTTGGTATGTTGGTAAGAGTCTCTGGTCGGTGGTTCACGCCCCAATGGCCGGTAGTCTCGAAAACAACACAAGTTACACGATTGTACAGTTGCTGGAATTTTACAGCAAGTTGCAGTGTTGATTTGGTGGCTCGTTCGAGTTCTCGGTTGGCTTTTAGCCTATGGCCTTGGACTGGACAGTGCCCCTTTGAGTTGGGAAGGTCATGTTTTTGACCGTTCGTGATTTGGATCATTTTTGAGGTCGTACGAGAATTTACGGTACGATGTGCCAAATTGACTCTCGAAAGAGCGTTTGGTGTTTTGGCCTCCATTCCACCTAGATTTCGACCCTATCATTTTAGGAGCATTATTTTATGATTTTTCAGCGTATTTTAATCATGACTATACGTCGGTTTCGGTGTCGG
>NC_134555.1:21398912-21423912 GCF_025594145.1 Primulina tabacum | reverse complement strand
TTATTAGTCTTCATTGATGTGAAATTCGGAAGATATGAGTATGCATGACATGTAATGAGAGGCACTGAATGAGATTATGAAGTGTTGCTTGAAGAAAGAGACCGCACCCGAGCCTAGAGAAGCACCGCACCCGCGGTGGATAGGCAGAAAGTTGGCCATTTTTACAGTAGGGTCACCGCACCCGCGGTCCATGGACAGAAAGTTGAATAAAATTACAGTAGCAACACCGCACCCGCGGTTCCAGAGGCAGCGCACCCGCGGTGCTGCTACAGTGAGGTCAGCGCACCCGTGTTACAGGACTAAGCGCACCCGCGGTCGAAGCTTTCGGAAAAGTTGATGTATATCATTACACTGAGCGCACCCGCTGTTATGGAATGAGCGCACCCGCGGTTATGGAATGAGCGCACCCGCGGTGTGACGTGCAGCATGAAAAATAAGCCACGTTTCCTGGTGTTGCATGCTGTATATATATATATATATATACAATCGATTCATTCTTCACAATTCAGAGAGGAATCAAGAAAAGGCTCCGAGGAAGGATTTCAAATTGTGATTGATGATTTTGGAGATCCATCCCTCCGATTGTGAATCCGACTTCAATACTGTGTTACTATCGACGCAGGCTACAACTGGACGTAAGTTTCTTTACGTTTAGATATGATTTGAATTTATGATATTGTCAGAATTGAATATGAATCAGATATGATGTTTCTGCTACAGTAGACATTGTATAACTGAAGTCAGATTAAAGAATAGACTGTTTATGAAATTGTTGTGAATTTCAGAGTTGATTTAGTTGAGATTCTATATCAGAGTTGTGTTATTATTCAGATTATGAGTTGTACTGATACTGGTTATGAATTCTGGTATTATAGCTGTGATGTTGAGATAGACGGGGTTATCGTGACTGTATTATTATGCCGTCGAAACATCAGTAGATTGATATTGATCAGATTCAGTAATGATTTCGATTGTATCATGATATCATTGATATGAATTAGATTGTACCTTGTTCAGATATGGATCAGATTATATACCGATTTGAGTATTGATCAGAACAGGTCTTGAATTGAGTTATATACTGATATGGTATTTATATGATTGTCATTATCAGATTTGGATATGGACAGATTGGAATACAAGACTTCGTCTTCATCAGACCGAGAAGAGAAAGGTATAATTTGTAATGCCCTAGATTGTATGTGGATAAAATGAAAAGATGAAGTGTTGCTTGAAGGAAGAGACCGCACCCGCGCCCCTTCTGATGCCACACCCGCTGTGCATGGACAGAAAATTGGTCATTTTACAGTAGGGTCACCGCACCCGCGGTCCAAGACAGAGTGCACCCGCGGTTGATGGACAGAGAGTTGAGAATTAATTACAGAAATGACACCGCACCCGCGGTGCTAACGTAACCGCACCCGCGGTCTTATATGTACCGCACCCGCGGTCGTCGAATTTCAGAAAATGAAAGGCATGCCGTGGGCACAGCGCAACCGCGGTGAAGAGTGACCGCACCCGCGGTGCTGCATGCGAGAAATCCACCTTTGAACTCCATGAAGACACATGGCATATATATATATATAATTGTGTTGAGTCTTCACTTTCACCATTTCCATCAGCAGGTAACGTGAGAGAGTGGGGAGAAGCTTCAACTCCTTATGCTTTAAGGTTGTGATTTTGAAAGAATTACATATCCAAACTTTAATCCAAGTTGAGATTCTTGTTCCTCTTGACAAGGGCTCCAAAAGGGTATACTTTCTATATCTTTTCAGCATGTTTTGAAGTTAACATGTGGAGGAAATTCAGATATGTTTGTAATTATATATTCTTGAGATTATAGATGTCGTAGAATCGTAAACGGATCGGTTATTGGATGTCGTATGTAATTTGTAGGGAATTCCAGCTTACATGTGCATGAGATTATGCAGATTTTCAGAGTTTGAAATGGGTATGGTATTGACTATAAGTTGAGGATATATATGTTAAGATTTGAATTGATCGGTATCAAGAAACTATGCCATTATACCGTCGAATTGTATCAAGATTTGATATTGAACCGTACTAGTATTAGTTTGAGTTGTGATTTGATATTGTACATCTATACATTGTCATTTCAGATTTGATGGTGACAGAATCGTCATCGAGACTTCGACATCGACAGACATTGTGCGACGAAAGGTATAATACATGTTTTGTTTGGGGAAGACAAAACTCAAATAAGATTCAATTTGAGTTTCCCACAAAACCACATACTAGATTAGTTGCTTGTCTTTTGAGATGATTATGATTTTTTTATGGATTGTATTCAAATCTTTTGATATGATTATGCATTTATAGATTTATATTCATGCATTTGAGATAGGAGAGTCATTGGCAGATTTGCCAAGCTTCTAGACGTTCGGTGTATCGACGCATAGGAGCAGACATCCTCCGATTGTAGACATTCGATACTGACATGACCGAAGTCTAGGAATAAGACGTACTGTTACCCCGATTGGGAGGGTAGGTGCGAAGGCCCTCGAACTACTTGCTTGGAAATTTGCGGAAAATTAAAAATTTTCTTTTTAAAAGAACTTAAATGGCCTCATTCATAAAATCACTGGTGAATCAAGTTCAATATTTCAAAATATTGCAGCGGAAGAAAATCAAAGTTTTGCCAACAACAACGATTTAAAAATATCCAACAACTGATAAAAATTGTTTGCGAAGAAAATAACAACTGCTGCTCTGAGGTCCTCGGGTGCCACTACTGCCGACCCAAGCTGGCTCACTGGTCCCCGCCCTCGGCCCTGGCCTCATCAGTACCTACAACAATCAAGTCTAGTGAGCCTAAAGACTCAGCATGCATAAATCGCAGGTAACGAGTAAAAATCTGAATTTAAAATATGCATGAGATAAAATATCCTGTCCTGAGGCATACTGAAAATAATCTGTACTGAGCAATTATAATACGTGCATAACTGAACTGGAAATCACTGTAAAAATATTTGCTCCTTGGAGCCTGTACTGAAATATCTGGTAAAATTTTCTGTTGAGATTATGTTTTACGCCTGTGGCCACTGCACTAAGCTGAACTGATCGGTAACTGGCTACCGGGGAGGCTGAAACTGAACTGAGCTGGCCGGTCACTGGCGACCGGGTGGTACCATACTGAACTGATCGGTCACTGGCGACCGTATAAAATAACACTCCCACATAGTGAATGAACCACAAGCCATATCGCATAAATCTCAAAAATAATCATTTTCTATTTAATGCACGTAAAATAATTAACTGGCATAATGAAAATGTCCCGTAATTTTACCAACTGGATTGGATTGGATCATTCCCAGGCTCGCTGCAACCTAACTGTGCCATGAAAAATATGCAATAGCTTAAACTTGACCAACTACGCAATTTACGTTCAAAAGATGCGACTATGACGCCTAATGACTTCGCATTTAATCATGACTCCGAGCCAACCTGAACCGACGTATAGTCATGATTAAAATACGCTGAAAAATCATAAAATAATGCTCCTAAAATGATAGGGTCGAAATCTAGGTGAAATGGAGGCCAAAACACGAAACGCTCTTTCGAGAGTCAATTTGGCACATTGCACCGTAAATTCTCGTACGACCTCAAAAATGATCCAAATGACGAACGGTCAAAAACATGACCTTTCTAACTCAATGAGGCACTGTCCAGTCCAAGGCCATGGGCTAAAAGCCAACCAAGAACTCGAACGAGCCTCTGAACCGACACAGCAACTTGCTGTAATTTCCAGCAGCTGCGCAACTACAAGACTTGCGTTGGTTTCGAGACTATCGGCCATTAGGGGAGTGAACCACCAACCAGAGACTCTTACCAACATCCCAAGGAATGATTTGAACCATGGCTAAGGGCCCTAGGCCAGCCACAATCCGCATCACACCAAATCTTAACCGAAGGGTCCAACCGAGAGCAACGTGCATGCGTGTGTAGTGTTTATGCTATGATCGATGTCTTGCGTCGTTCCAGTGGCCATTTGATTGACCATGGCACGATCTAGACATCTAGGAGCATGATATGAACCGTGGCTAAGGGCCATAGGCCAACCAAGATCCACACCAAGCCACAAAAGAAACGAACCATATGCTGAAAAATGGAAGGGCCGAATGGGGAAAGGGGCTGTTCTTGTTGATTATTTAAAAACCGATGAGCCATGGACCAAGCCACCAAAAGGGAGACTTAGTCACCTCTTAGACATGCTAGGGAAGTGATCCAACCATGGCTAAAGGCCCTTGGGGCAGCCAAGATCAGATCCTTCCTCCTTGACATCCAAACTGAATTTCGAATCACATTTTTCTGCACCTAAGGGACTTGCTGTCATTCTGAATTTCCAGCAAGCATGGGGCTGGTTTGAATGGACCAACATGGTCCTAATGAATCCTACTACATTTATATACAAGCCGCCTTGGGAGCCTGGAGTCGATCCAATACCTGAAACTCACAAACCAAAAGAAATCGTGAAGCTTGTCATGAAAGGGCCGAAATTCTGCATGTGTGTTCCAAAAATATTTTGACATGTATCTCGGTTTTTGCTTGCTAAAACATGATCATGTACTGAAAAATAAATGATAATATGACTTGATTGAGGTTTGAAAGAAATCTAGACATGCCTGGTTTCGTTTTGAAAGAAAACGAAAAGAAGAGACGAGACGGCGCGGAGGAGACGGAGTGGCTTGCTTCTCTACCTTTCTTGGCTCTCGATTTTTCTCCCTTTCTCCCTAGCTGCTATCCACGTTTTTTTCTACTGAAAAGGGGTCTTATTTTTGGTGGAGGTGGAGGGGGGAGTGATGGTTATGAAGGTGAGGAGAAGGGTGCACAAAAATAGGATCATATCAAGACCAAGTCCACTCCCCTTTTGAATTTGAATTTTGAATTGATATCAAATGAGTTGGTGGATGTTTCTAGGAGGTGGTGGCCGAAATTTAGCTTGATTCTAGACTAGGATATGTCCATTTATTTAATTAAATTGTGCTCCAAAAAATCCTAGAATTATCCTACTAATTACATGCAAAGAATTGGTCAAAGTTGGTGAGTTGGAAAATGAATCTTCTAGCACTAAGGGTGGCCGAAAAATGCATGATAAAATAAAGGAAAATGTTGATTATCTAGTCAACTAATAATCCTTGAAAGCCTTACTAATCCTTTAAATAATTTAGTGAACTAACCCCTTAATTAAGTAACTTAAATGAGTTCATTTCTTAATCACCTCAAATAATTAAATTAAATCTTCAAACCTTCCTTTCTAACTTAAATGAACTTAGTTACTAGCTAAATTAACTTCTGGAAATATTTCTCAAATCTTAAACTCTATCTCAAAACTCCAACTCCGGTCCGGCCTCACTGAAAATACTGAAATGCTAAAAATCAAACTGCTGAACTGAAATAATAAATAATTAACTTCAAACAAATGCATTTAAAATAATCATGCAATGAAGTCAATTAAATTTAAAAATCTAGAATTATGCATGGCTTATACGTCTACTGATTTACGGGTTCTACAGTAGGTGACAGACAGTGACGTCTTATTCACACCGGGATCCCTAGAGTAGAGTCGATTCGAGTCAAGACATTATTTGATTTGAGTTGCATGTTTAGATACATCGGTTTCATAGACTATGGAGCCATTGTTATTGCTTTCATGCATGATTTATGAGTTCGTATCAGCATGTATACATGTTTTATACTGGGATTTGTTCTCACCGGAGTTTCCGTCTGTTGTTATGTCTGTATGTGTGCATAACAACAGGTGGGGCAAGATCAGGGTCGCGACAGAGATGAGAGATCAAGATAGCGTGGTGACTACGGGCGCAGAAGATCACTAGTGATGTTGTACTTGATTTGTACTACTCGTAGTTTATGGTTTGTATTAAACCCTAGTGATGTGTTGGTAGTAAGACATGACATGTATATTATATGTGTTGTAATTAAATAAAGAAAGATATTATGTTTAGTGTTTACATTTGAATTAATGTTAAAAAGCGAAAATTTGACCCAAATTTTGAATAAAGATCCAATTAATCCCAAATAGAATTGAGTTAGAGCCCGGGTCCTCACAACAGGTGGTATCAGAGCAGTAGGTTCTGTAGACTGAAATAGAATAGAATGAGCGGGGTAGATCGAGTCTTCTTCCTTGCTTTTGATGTGCTAGCATGATTTAATGCTTTCCCTATTATATGTTGTATTGTATCTGAGTTGGTTTACAGCATATACTTGTAAAGACTGAATCAGAACCGATTCTGGATCAGAGGTATATGATCAGAGGAGGGCTGAGACAGATTGTATAGATTGTATCATAATCTGTTTGATAATCAGATATGCCGCCTAAAAGAAGACCACAACCAGCTACCGGTCAAGTGCCGGAACAGGGTAGTACGTCGGGTACTCAGATGGATGTTACTGCGACACAGATGGAGACTTTGTTAAAGAGATTTCAATCATTCCATCCACCTACCTTGAAGGGCACAGAAAATACAGTGGATTGTGAAAGCTGGTTGGATGATATAGAGATGTTATTTGAATCACTTGCCTATACAGATGAACGTAGGGTAAAGCTGATTGGTCATCAATTACAAGAAGTGGCCAAGAGTTGGTGGCTAACGGCGAAACGAGCCTTAGAACATCGAGGTATTGATATTACTTGGAAAGTATTTAAAGATGAATTTTATCAACGTTTCTTTCCAGTGTCGTATCGAAAAGACAAAGGGGCCGAGTTCGCCAACTTGAGACAGGGGCAATGGAACATAGAGGAGTATGTTGCCAAATTCTCGTCCTTACTTCGATTTGCACCTCACGTAGCAGGGAATGATGAGGCAGTTGCCGATCAATTCATAAATGGTTTGAATCCAGATATTTTCACTTTAGTGAACACGGGGCGACCCAACACTTTTTCTGAGGCGCTGAATCGAGCGAAGGGAGCAGAGGCTGGCTTGATTAGGCAGGGAGGAGCTTCCTATAGTGTTCAGGGTCAGAGACCGCCACCGTTCGCCAAACAGTTTCAACCACCTCCTCCTCGATTTGATAGTGGAATCAGTAGTAGTGGAAAGAAAGATTCTTTGAAGGCTAAGGGTAAGCAGTTCAAGAGAGCAGGGAGCAGTTCATTGAGCTCCAGTGGGACAAGACAGAGAGGTCCTGGCCAGAGTACAGATGTGACAGGTGTATATTGTACTACTTGTGGAGGCCGACATGCCACAGAGCAGTGTCAGGGAGTGATGGGCAGATGTAATATATGCAGGCAACAGGGACACTTTGCCAGAGTTTGCCCCCAGAGAGGTGCTCAGAGATTTCAGAGTGCAGGGTCATCAGCATCAGTGACTCAGCCTGAGAGACAGACATCTGTACATTCATTCCAGCCACCATCTGCACAATCCCAACCTAGAGCCAGTGGTGGCCAGACAGTGAGCCAACCTCCTAGACAACAGGCTAGGGTGTTTGCACTGACCGAGGAGCAAGCCAAAGATGCACCAGACGATGTGATTGCAGGTAACTGTTTTCTTTGCGGTTATCCTGCATATGTATTGATAGATACAGGTGCATCACATACATTCATATCAGAACGTTTTGCATTGACACATGCATTGCTTGTAGAGTCATTGTCTACTGTAGTGTCTATTTCTTCTCCGTTGGGAAGTGGTCTGATATCTTTGACTTCAGTTAGACATTGTGTATTATAGTTTGAAGGGCATGAGATCGATTTAGAATGTGTTGTACTTGGTTTATCTGATTTTTATTGTATTGTCGGGATTGACATGTTGACTAAGTACAGAGCCACCGTAGACTGTTTCCACAAGATTGTCAGATTCAGACCAGAAATGACAGAAGAGTGGAAATTCTACGGAAAGCGTTCCAGATCTCGGATTCCCTTAGTATCTGCTCTGACTATGAGTAGATTGTTGCAGCAAGGAGCAGAAGGGTTCCTTATTTATTCAGTAGATTTACTGAAATCGAGCCCGGCAGTGGCAGATTTGCCAGTAGTACGGGAGTTTGCAGATGTATTTCTTGACGAGATTCCAGGGTTACCTCCAGCCCGATAGGTAGATTTTAGTATTGATCTTATTCCAGGTACCGCTCCTATATCTCGAGCTCCGTATAGGATGGCGCCTATAGAGTTGAAGGAATTGAAAGCACAACTAGAAGATCTTCTAGCCAAGGGATATATCAAACCCAGTGTATCTCCTTGGGGTGCACCAGTGCTATTTGTGCGAAAGAAAGACGGTTCTATGAGATTGAGTATAGATTACAGGGAGCTGAACAAGGCAACGATAAAGAACAAATATCCTTTGCCTCGTATCGACGACTTATTTGATCAGTTGCAGGGATCATCTATCTATTCCATGATCGATCTGAGATCTGGATATCACCAGCTGCGAGTACGAGATATTGATATACCAAAGACAGCATTCCGAACCAGGTATGGACATTACGAATTTATTGTCATGCCTTTTGGGTTAACGAATGCTCCAGCGGTATTTATGGGACTAATGAACCGTGTCTTTCAGAGATATTTAGATGAGTTTGTGATTGTTTTTATTGATGATATTTTGGTGTATTCAAAGAATTTGGATGAGCATGCCAATCATTTGAGAATTGTGTTGCAAACACTGAGAAATGAAAGATTGTATGCGAAACTTTGAAAGTGTGAGTTTTGGCTGAGACAGGTTGTCTTCTTGGGTCATATCATATCTGGAGATGGTATTTCTGTGGATCCGAGTAAAGTGGAAGCTGTGATCAGTTGGCCGAGACCGACTTCTGCGCCAGAGATACGCATTTTCATGGGTCTAGCAGGGTACTATAGACGATTCATCAAAAATTTCTCCAGTATTGCGAAGCCGATTACCTAGTTGACACAGAAAAATGCGCCATTTGTGTGGTCTGCGGATTGTGAATCTAGTTTCCTAGAGTTGAAGAAGAGGCTGACCAGTGCACCTGTCTTGATGATTCCTTCAGGTACTGGCGATTTCGTTGTATATTGTGATGCATCTCACAGAGGGCTGGGATGTGTTCTTATGCAGCGAGGTCATGTGATCGCATATGCCTCTAGACAGCTGAAGCCACACGAGTTTCGATATCCCATTCATGATCTTGAATTGGCAGCTATCGTATTTGCCTTGAAAATCTGGCGTCATTATCTTTATGGGGAGAAATTTGAGATTTATTCTGACCATAAAAGCCTGAAGTATCTGTTTTCTCAGTCAGAGTTGAACATGAGGCATCGTAGATGGCTTGATCTACTGAAAGATTTTGATTGCGAGATCAAGTACTATCCAGGGAAGTCAAATGCAGCAGCAGATGCCTTGAGTCGAAAGGTTTGTGCCCTATCCTTATCGACGATAGGTGTTTCGAATTTAGTTGAAGATTGTTGTTTGTCTGGTTTAGCATTTGACACAGATAGTAGACCATTGAGACTTGCAACGATTCAAGTTGAGCCAGATTTGATCATAAAAATCAAAGAAGCTCAAAGAACAGATCAGAATATACAGAAGTCAATTCAGATGGTCAGATCATGACATCAGTCTGAATATCAGGTACGTGATTTTGTCCTGTATGTGAATAACCGTATTGTAGTGCCAGATGTTTCAGAGTTGAAACAACAGATATTGTCAGCAACGCACTGTAGTCGGTTCAGCATTCACCCTGGTGGTAGAAAGATGTGCAACGACTTGAAGACACAGTTCTGGTGGAAACAAATGAAATCAGATATTGCCGAATATGTGTCTAAGTGCTTGAATTGCCAACAGGTGAAAGCCGAGAGAAAGAAGCCCGGAGGTTTACTTCAGAGTTTGGCTATTCCAGAATGGAAATGGGATCACATTTCCATGGATTTCGTTACGCAGTTACCTCGATCATCCCGGGGTTGTGATGCGATTTGGGTTGTGATAGACAGATTAACCAAATCAGCGTGTTTTACTCCATACAGAATGACATATCAACACGATCAGATGGCAGAATTGTATGTCAGAGAGGTAGTTAGATTACATGGTGTGCCGAAGTCTATCGTATCAGATCGTGATCCACGATTCACTTCTCACTTTTGACACAGTCTGCAGCAGGCTTTAGGTACGACATTGCACCTGAGCACTGCTTATCATCCCCAGACAGATGGACAGTCAGAGCGGACTATCCAGACTTTAGAGGATATGTTGAGTGCTGTAGTGCTAGACTTTGGCACTAGTTGGCAAGATTCACTACCGTTATGTGAATTCTCATACGACAACAGCTATCAAACGAGCATAGAGATGGCACCGTTTGAGGCATTGTATGGCAAGAAGTGCAGATCTCCTTTATATTGGAATGATATATCTGAAGTACCAGAACATGGGCCTGATATGATTCGGGAAATGACTGGGAAGGTGAAGATCATTCAGAAAAGAATGAAGACGGCACATGATAGACAGGCCAAGTATGCCAATATCAGACGTAGACCATTAGTATTTGAACGGGGAGACAGAGTATTTTTGAAGATTTCTCCTTTCAGAGGCGTTTCAGATTTGGCAAACGCGGGAAACTGTCTCCTAGATACATCGGTCCATACGAGATTCTTGAAAAGATTAGCGATCGAGCATATCGACTGGCTCTTCCTCCTTCTCTATCCGTGATACATGACGTTTTTCATGTATCGATGCTGCGTAGATACATGCCAGATTATTCTCATGTCATTCAGCCTGACGAAGCTGAGCTAGATCAGATGTTGAGTTATGTCGAACAACCGATACAGATTCTTGATCGGAAAGAGAAACAGCTCAGAACGAAGACTATTCCGCTAGTGAAAGTCCAGTGGAGTCGTCTTTGCACCGAGGAAGCCACTTGGGAGACAGAAGCAGATATGAGACAGAGATATCCCGAGTTATTCTCATGATGTGAGTATTTATTCAACTTTTGATTTTACTGCTGTTTTTACATACTTTGATTAATTGATTTCACGTTCGAGGACGAACTAATATCTAAGAGGGGGAGAAATGTAATGCCCTAGATTGTATGTGGATAAAATGAAAAGATGAAGTGTTGCTTGAAGGAAGAGACCGCACCCGCGCCCCTTCTGATGCCGCACCCGCGGTGCATGGACAGAAAATTGGTCATTTTACAGTAGGGTCACCGTACCCGCGGTCCAAGACAGAGTGCACCCGCGGTTGATGGACAGAGAGTTGAGAATTAATTACAGAAATGACACCGTACCTGCGGTGCTAACGTAACCGCACCCGCGGTAATGTCACCGCACCCGCGGTCTTATATGTACCGCACCCGCGGTCATCGAATTTAAGAAAATGAAAGGCATGCCGTGGGCACAGCGCAACCGCGGTGAAGAGTGACCGCACCCGCGGTGCTGCATGCGAGAAATCCACCTTTGAACTCCAAGAAGACACATGGCATATATATATATATATAATTGTGCTGAGTCTTCACTTTCACCATTTCCATCAGCTGAAAACGTGAGAGAGTGGGGAGAAGCTTCAACTCCTTATGCTTTAAGGTTGTGATTTTGAAAGAATTACATATCCAAACTTTAATCCAAGTTGAGATTCTTGTTCCTCTTGACAAGGGCTCCAAAAATGTATACTTTCTATATCTTTTCAGCATGTTTTGAAGTTAACATGTGGAGGAAATTCAGATATGTTTGTGATTATATGTTCTTAATATTATAGATGTTGTAGAATCGTAAACGGATCGGTTATTGGATGTCGTATGTAATTTGTATGGAATTCCAGCTTACATGTGCATGAGATTATGCAGATTTTCAGAGTTTGAAATGGGTATGGCATTGACTATGAGTTGAGGATATATGTGTTAAGATTTGAATTGATCGGTATCAAGAAACTATGCCATTATACCGTCGAATTGTATCAAGATTTGATATTGAACCGTACTAGTATTAGTTTGAGTTGTGATTTGATATTGTGCATCTCAACATTGTCATTTCAGATTTGATAGTGACAGATTCGTCATCGAGACTTCGACATCGACAGAAATTGTGCAACGAAAGGTATAATGCATGTTTTGTTTGGGGAAGACACAACTCAAATAAGATTCAATTTGAGTTTCCCAACAAAACCACATACTAGATTAGTTGCTTGTCTTTTGACATGATTATGATTTGTTTATGGATTGTATTCAAATCTTTTGATATGATTATGCATTTATAGATTTATATTTATGCATTTGAGATAGGAGAGTCGTTGGCAGATTTTCCAAGCTTCTAGACGTTCGGTGTATCGACGCATAGGAGCAGACATCCTCCGATTGTAGACATTCGATACAGACATGACCGAAGTCTAGGAATAAGACGTACAGTTACCCCGATTGGGAGGGTAGGTGACAGACAGTGACGTCTTATTCACACCGGGATCCCTAGAGTAGAGTCGATTCGAGTCAAGACATGATTTGATTTGAGTTGCATGTTTAGATAGATCGGTTTCATAGACTATGGAGCCATTGTTATTGCTTTCATGCATGATTTATGAGTTCGTATCAGCATGTATACATGTTTTATACTGGGATTTGTTCTCACCGGAGTTTCCGTCTGTTGTTATGTCTGTATGTGTGCATAACAACAGGTGGGGCAAGATCAGGGTCGCGACAGAGATGAGAGATCAAGATAGCGTGGTGACTACGGGCGCAGAAGATCACTAGTGATGTTGTACTAGATTTGTACTACTCGTAGTTTATGGTTTGTATTAAACCCTAGTGATGTGTTGGTAGTAAGACATGACATGTATATTATATGTGTTGTAATTAAATAAAGAAAGATATTATGTTTAGTGTTTACATTTGAATTAATGTTAAAAAGCGAAAATTTGACCCACATTTTGAATAAAGATCCAATTAATCCCAAATAGAATTGAGTTAGAGCCCGGGTCCCCACAACAGGTGGTATCGGAGCAGTAGGTTCCGTAGACTGAAATAGAATAGAATGAGCGGGGTAGATCGAGTCTTCTTCCTTGCTTTTGATGTGCTAGCATGATTTAATGCTTTCCCTATTATATGTTGTATTGTATCTGAGTTGGTTTACAGCATATACTTGTAAAGATAGAATCAGAACCGATTCTGGATCAGAGGTATATGATCAGAGGAGGGCTGAGACAGATTGTATAGATTGTATCCTAATCTGTTTGATAATCAGATATGCCGCCTAGAAGAAGACCACAACCAGCTACCGGTCAAGTGCCGGAACAGGGTAGTACGTCGGGTACTCAGCTGGATGTTACTGCGACACAGATGGAGATTTTGTTAAAGAGATTTCAATCATTCCATCCACCTACCTTGAAGGGCACAGAAAATGCAGTGGATTGTGAAAGCTGGTTGGATGATATAGAGATGTTATTTGAATCACTTGCCTATACAGATGAACGTAGGGTAAAGCTGATTGGGCATCAATCACAAGAAGTGGCCAAGAGTTGGTGGCTAACGGCGAAACGAGCCTTAGAACATCGAGGTATTGATATTACTTGGAAAGTCTTTAAAGATGAATTTTATCAACGTTTCTTTCCAGTGTCGTATCGAAAAGACAAAGGGGCCGAGTTCGCCAACTTGAGACAGGGGCAATGGAACATAGAGGAGTATGTTGCCAAATTCTTGTCCTTACTTCGATTTGCACCTCACGTAGCAGGGAATGATGAGGCAGTTGCCGATCAATTCATAAATGGTTTGAATCCGGATATTTTCACTTTAGTGAACATGGGGCGACCCAACACTTTTTCTGAGGCGCTGAATCGAGCGAAGGGAGCAGAGGCTGGCTTGATTAGGCAGCGAGGAGCTTCCTATAGTGTTCAGGGTCGGGGACCGTCACCGTTCGCCACACAGTTTCCACCACCTCCTCCTCGATTTGATAGTGTAATCAGTAGTAGTCGGAAGAAAGATTCTTTGAAGGCTAAGGGTAAGCAGTTCAAGAGAGCAGGGAGCAGTTCATCGAGCTCCAGTGGGTCAAGACAGAGAGGTCCTGGCCAGAGTACAGATGTGACAGGTGTATATTGTACTACTTGTGGAGGCCGACATGCCACAGAGCAGTGTCAGGGAGTGATGGGCAGATGTAATATATGCAGGCAACAGGGACACTTTGCCAGAGTTTGCCCCCAGAGAGGTGCCCAGAGATTTCAGAGTGCAGGGTCATCAGCATCAGTGACTCAGCCTGAGAGACAGACATCTGTACATTCATTCCAGCCACCATCTGCACAATCCCAACCTAGAGCCAGTGGTGGCCAGACAGTGAGCCAACCTCCTAGACAACAGGCTAAAGTGTTTGCACTGACCGAGGAGCAAGCCCAAGATGCACCAGACGATGTGATTGCAGGTAACTGTTTTCTTTGCGGTTATCTTGCATATGTATTGATAGATACAGGTGCATCACATACATTCATATCAGAACGTTTTGCATTGAGACATGCATTGCTTGTAGAGTCATTGTCTACCGTAGTGTCTATTTCTTCTCCGTTGGGAAGTGGTCTGATATCTTTGACTTCAGTTAGACATTGTGTACTATAGTTTGAAGGGCATGAGATCGATTTAGAATGTGTTGTACTTGGTTTATCTGATTTTTATTGTATTGTCGGGATTGACATGTTGACTAAGTACAGAGCCACCGTAGACTGTTTCCACAAGATTGTCAGATTCAGACCAGAAATGACAGAAGAGTGGAAATTCTACGGAAAGGGTTCCAGATCTAGGATTCCCTTAGTATCTGCTCTGACTATGAGTAGATTGTTGCAGCAAGGAGCAGAAGGGTTCCTTATTTATTCAGTAGATTTACTGAAATCGAGCCCGGCAGTGGCAGATTTGCCAGTAGTACGGGAGTTTGCAGATGTATTTCCTGACGAGATTCCAGGGTTACCTCCAGCCCGATAGGTAGATTTTAGTATTGATCTTATTCCAGGTACCGCTCCTATATCTCGAGCTCCGTATAGGATGGCGCCTATAGAGTTGAAGGAATTGAAAGCACAACTAGAAGATCTTCTAGCCAAGGGATATATCAAACCCAGTGTATCTCCTTGGGGTGCACCAGTGCTATTTGTGCGAAAGAAAGACGGTTCTATGAGATTGTGTATAGATTACAGGGAGCTGAACAAGGCAACGATAAAGAACAAATATCCTTTGCCTCGTATCGACGACTTATTTGATCAGTTGCAGGGATCATCTATCTATTCCATGATCGATCTGAGATCTGGATATCACCAGCTGCGAGTACGAGATATTGATATACCAAAGACAGCATTCCGAACCAGGTATGGACATTACGAATTTATTGTCATGCCTTTTGGGTTAACGAATGCTCCAGCGGTATTTATGGGACTAATGAACCGTGTCTTTCAGAGATATTTAGATGAGTTTGTGATTGTTTTTATTGATGATATTTTGGTGTATTCAAAGAATTTGGATGAGCATGCCAATCATTTGAGAATTGTGTTGCAAACACTGAGAAATGAAAGATTGTATGCGAAACTGTGAAAGTGTGAGTTTTGGCTGAGACAGGTTGTCTTCTTGGGTCATATCATATCTGGAGATGGTATTTCTGTGGATCCGAGTAAAGTGGAAGCTGTGATCAGTTGGCCGAGACCGACTTCTGTGCCAGAGATACGCATTTTCATGGGTCTAGCAGGGTACTATAGACGATTCATCAAAAATTTCTCCAGTATTGCGAAGCCGATTACCCAGTTGACACAGAAAAATGCGCCATTTGTGTGGTCTGCGGATTGTGAATCTAGTTTCCTAGAGTTGAAGAAGAGGCTGACCAGTGCACCTGTCTTGATGATTCCTTCAGGTACTGGCGATTTCGTTGTATATTGTGATGCATCTCACAGAGGGCTGGGATGTGTTCTTATGCAGCGAGGTCATGTGATCGCATATGCCTCTAGACAGCTGAAGCCACACGAGTTTCGATATCCCATTCATGATCTTGAATTGGCAGCTATCGTATTTGCCTTGAAAATCTGGCGTCATTATCTTTATGGGGAGAAATTTGAGATTTATTCTGACCATAAAAGCCTGAAGTATCTGTTTTCTCAGTCAGAGTTGAACATGAGGCAGCGTAGATGGCTTGATCTACTGAAAGATTTAGATTGCGAGATCAAGTACTATCCAGGGAAGTCAAATGCAGCAGCAGATGCCTTGAGTCGAAAGGTTTGTGCCCTATCCTTATCGACGATAGGTGTTTCGAATTTAGTTGAAGATTGTTGTTTGTCTGGTTTAGCATTTGACACAGATAGTAGACCATTGAGACTTGCAACGATTCAAGTTGAGCCAGATTTGATCATGAAAATCAAAGAAGCTCAAAGAACAGATCAGAATATACAGAAGTCAATTCAGATGGTCAGATCATGACATCAGTCTGAATATCAGGTACGTGATTTTGTCCTGTATGTGAATAACCGTATTGTAGTGCCAGATGTTTCAGAGTTGAAACAACAGATATTGTCAGCAGCGCACTGTAGTCGTTTCAGCATTCACCCTGGTGGTAGAAAGATGTGCAACGACTTGAAGACACAGTTCTGGTGGAAACAAATGAAATCAGATATTGCCGAATATGTGTCTAAGTGCTTGAATTGCCAACAGGTGAAA
Organism: Primulina tabacum; assembly: GCF_025594145.1. Taxonomy (NCBI): domain Eukaryota; kingdom Viridiplantae; phylum Streptophyta; class Magnoliopsida; order Lamiales; family Gesneriaceae; genus Primulina; species Primulina tabacum. The sequence goes on along the minus strand of NC_134555.1, from coordinate 21,407,340 downwards.
GCCGAGAGAAAGAAGCCCGGAGGTTTACTTCAGAGTTTGGCTATTCCAGAATGGAAATGGGATCACATTTCCATGGATTTCGTGACGAAGTTACCTCGATCATCCCGGGGTTGTGATGCGATTTGGGTTGTGATAGACAGATTAACCAAATCAGCGTGTTTTATTCCATACAGAATGACATATCGACACGATCAGATGGCAGAATTGTATGTCAGAGAGGTAGTTATATTACATGGTGTGCCGAAGTCTATCGTATCAGATCGTGATCCACGATTCACTTCTCACTTTTGACACAGTCTGCAGCAGGCTTTAGGTACGACATTGCACCTGAGCACTGCTTATCATCCCCAGACAGATGGACAGTCAGAGCGGACTATCCAGACTTTAGAGGATATGTTGAGTGCTGTAGTGCTAGACTTTGGCACTAGTTGGCAAGATTCACTACCGTTATGTGAATTCTCGTACGACAACAGCTATCAAACGAGCATAGAGATGGCACCGTTTGAGGCATTGTATGGCAAGAAGTGCAGATCTCCTTTATATTGGGATGATATATCTGAAGTACCAGAACATGGGCCTGATATGATTCGGGAAATGACTGAGAAGGTGAAGATCATTCAGAAAAGAATGAAGACGGCACAGGATAGACAGGCCAAGTATGCCAATATAAGACGTAGACCATTAGTATTTGAATGGGGAGACAGAGTATTTTTGAAGATTTCTCCTTTCAGAGGCGTTTCAGATTTGGCAAACGCGGGAAACTGTCTCCTAGATACATCGGTCCATACGAGATTCTTGAAAAGATTGGCGATCGAGCATATCGACTGGCTCTTCCTCCTTCTCTATCCGTGATACATGACGTTTTTCATGTATCGATGCTGCGTAGATACATGCCAGATTATTCTCATGTCATTCAGCCTGAAGAAGCCGAGCTTGATCAGATGTTGAGTTATGTCGAACAACCGATACAGATTCTTGATCGGAAAGAGAAACAGCTCAGAACGAAGACTATTCCGCTAGTGAAAGTCCAGTGGAGTCGTCTTTGCACCGAGGAAGCCACTTGGGAGACAGAAGCAGATATGAGACAGAGATATCCCGAGTTATTCTCATGATGTGAGTATTTATTCAACTTTTGATTTTACTGTTGTTTTTACATACTTTGATTAATTGATTTCACGTTCGAGGACGAACTAATATCTAAGAGGGGGAGAAATGTAATGCCCTAGATTGTATGTGGATAAAATGAAAAGATGAAGTGTTGCTTGAAGGAAGAGACCGCACCTGCGCCCCTTCTGATGCTGCACCCGCGGTGCATGGACAAAAAATTGGTCATTTTATAGTAGGGTCACCGTACCCGCGGTCCAAGACAGAGTGCACCCGCGGTTGATGGACAGAGAGTTGAGAATTAATTACAGAAATGACACCGCACATGCGGTGCTAACGTAACCGCACCCGCGGTAATGTCACCGCACCCGAGGTCTTATATGTACCGCACCCGCGGTCGTCGAATTTAAGAAAATGAAAGGCATGCCGTGGGCACAGCGCAACCGCGGTGAAGAGTGACCGCACCCGCGGTGCTGCATGCGAGAAATCCACCTTTGAACTCCATGAAGACACATGGCATATATATATATATATAATTGTGCTGAGTCTTCACTTTCACCATTTCCATCAGCTGAAAACGTGAGAGAGTGGGGAGAAGCTTCAACTCCTTATGCTTTAAGGTTGTGATTTTGAAAGAATTACATATCCAAACTTTAATCCAAGTTGAGATTCTTGTTCCTCTTGACAAGGGCTCCAAAAATGTATACTTTCTATATCTTTTCAGCATGTTTTGAAGTTAACATGTGGAGGAAATTCAGATATGTTTGTGATTATATGTTCTTAATATTGTAGATGTTGTAGAATCGTAAACGGATCGGTTATTGGATGTCGTATGTAATTTGTATGGAATTCCAGCTTACATGTGCATGAGATTATGCAGATTTTCAGAGTTTGAAATGGGTATGGCATTGACTATGAGTTGAGGATATATGTGTTAAGATTTGAATTGATCGGTATCAAGAAACTATGCCATTATACCGTCGAATTGTATCAAGATTTGATATTGAACCGTACTAGTATTAGTTTGAGTTGTGATTTGATATTGTGCATCTCAACATTGTCATTTCAAATTTGATAGTGACAGATTCGTCATCGAGACTTCGACATCGACAGAAATTGTGCAACGAAAGGTATAATGCATGTTTTGTTTGGGGAAGACACAACTCAAATAAGATTCAATTTGAGTTTCCCAACAAAACCACATACTAGATTAGTTGCTTGTCTTTTGACATGATTATGATTTGTTTATGGATTGTATTCAAATCTTTTGATATGATTATGCATTTATAGATTTATATTCATGCATTTGAGATATGAGAGTCATTGGCAGATTTTCCAAGCTTCTAGACGTTCGGTGTATCGACGCATAGGAGCAGACATCCTCCGATTGTAGACATTCGATACAGACATGACCGAAGTCTAGGAATAAGACGTACAGTTACCCCGATTGGGAGGGTAGGTGACAGACAGTGACGTCTTATTCACACCGGGATCCCTAGAGTAGAGTCGATTCGAGTCAAGACATGATTTGATTTGAGTTGCATGTTTAGATAGATCGGTTTCATAGACTATGGAGCCATTGTTATTGCTTTCATGCATGATTTATGAGTTCGTATCAGCATGTATACATGTTTTATACTGGGATTTGTTCTCACCGTAGTTTCCGTCTGTTGTTATGTCTGTATGTGTGCATAACAACAGGTGGGGCAAGATCAGGGTCGCGACAGAGATTAGAGATCAAGATAGCGTGGTGACTACGGGCGCAGAAGATCACTAGTGATGTTGTACTAGATTTGTACTACTCGTAGTTTATGGTTTGTATTAAACCCTAGTGATGTGTTGGTAGTAAGACATGACATGTATATTATATGTGTTGTAATTAAATAAAGAAAGATATTATGTTTAGTGTTTACATTTGAATTAATGTTAAAAAGTGAAAATTTGACCCATATTTTGAAAAAAGATCCAATTAATCCCAAATAGAATTGAGTTAGAGCCCAGGTCCCCACATAATTCATGTGAATTCGGGAGATATGACTTGAATCAGACTTGGTTGGAGTTTCCCTAAATCACATACTAGATTTATTATCTATATTTGATTATGATTATATCTTGTCTATAGATTTATATTCAAGCATTGAAATAGGAGAGTCATTGGCAGACTTGCTAAACTAGACGTTCGGTGGTATCGACGCTTCGGATCAGATTCAATCCGATTGTAGACTTTCGATACAGACAGGACCGAAGTCTAGGAATAAGACGTACAGTTACCCCGATTGGGAGGGTAGGTGACAGACAGTGACGTCTTATTCACACCGGGATCCCTAGAGTTAGAGTCAAGTCGAGTCAAGATATGAATTGAATTGAGTAGCATGCTTATTTTATTTTTATTTCAGAGATTATGGAATCCATTGTTACTGCATGCTTATTTTGATTTTGTTTCCTAGACTATGAAACCTATCGTTATGAATTTTATGCATGATAATATGCTTTATGATTTATATTGTGTATATGCTTGTATACATGTTTTATACTGGGATTTATTCTCACCAGAGTATCCGGCTGTTGTCTTGTTTTGTATGTGTGCATGACAACAGGTGGGACAGGATCGGGGTCAAGAAGATGATGAGAGATTGAGATTAGAGTGGTGATTCCGGACTTGGATGTAGACTTGGTTTAATACTTGAAATTTAGTAGTTAAACTTTAGATTAGTTTGAACGAGAAGCATGTTGTACAAGATTTGTATTATTATACTGGTTTGTATAATAGATTGATTCCATTACCTTCCGCATTTTAAAGAAAAAATTTTTAGACCATGTTTATCTTAATCGATAATTAAATCCCAAAGATGATTTAGATGATGATTAGCGTCCGGGTCCCCACAACAGGTGGTATCAGAGCGATAGATCCTTTAGAATGAGATAGAAGAGAATGAGCGGGGTAGATTGAGTTTTCTTTCCTTGCATGTGGTTGCTAGCATGAGATTTATTTTAATGTTGACTTACATTGTGTGTGCTAGCATGACATTATGCTTTACTGCTTTAAAATACATGTTTACCTGATTATCTGATTTCAGTTGGTATTATGTATTATTGAGTATGAATAAGATATTATTCAGGATCAGCAGTAAGATGATCCGAGAAAGATTGGAACAGATTTGTAGTATTTGAGTACTAATGTTTTGATAAGCAGATATACCTCCACGGAGAATTCCAGAAAGGGGTAGTACTTCGACTGAACAGATAGATGTATCAGAAACTCAGATGGAAATACAGTTGGAAGAATTTCAGTTATTTTAGCCGCCGATTCTGAGTGGTGTCGAGACGTCTGAAGATTGTGAGAACTAGTTTGATGACATAGAAATACTGTTTGATTTACTTGATTATTCAGATGAGCAGAGAATTAAACTGATATTCCACCAGTTACGAGAGACTGTCAAAATTTGGTGGATTACAAGTAAAAGAATGCTAGAACAGAAAGGTACAGTGATTTCGTGGGAAATATTCAGAACTGAATTTTATCGAAGATTTTTCTCAGTTTCGTACCGAGAGGACAAGAAAGCCGAGTTTGAGAATTTGAGACAAGGTCAACTAAATATTGAAGAATATGTTGCTAAATTCTCTACTCTACTGAGTTTTGCTCCTAATATAATTGAGAATGATGAAGCTGTAGCGGATCAGTTCATCAGAGGATTGAACTCGGAGATAGTTGCATTGATGAATATGCAGCGACCTTATCATTTTGCTGATGCCTTGAGTAGAGCGAAGTGAGCGGAGGCGAGTCTGACTAGACAACTAAAAAGGGTGTGTGCGATGCAACCTCAGATACAGCAATCCCCTCTCCGATTTGATCGCGGCAGTACGAGTGGAAAGCAAGATTTGCTGAAAGCTCGAAAGAAGCCATTCAAGAAGTTAGGGAGCGGACTGAGTGGTTCGTCTAGCTCCAGTGGTTCCAGCCCAAGTTATACTGGAGTATATTGCAGAACTTGCGGAGGGAGACATCCCCCAGAGCAATGCCAGGGAGTGACTGGTAGTTGCCGTATTTGTAGACAACCGGGACACCTTGCTAGAGTTTGTCCTCAGAGAAGTTCCCGAAGATTTTAGGGAGCAGAAGACCGAGGAACCGACACCGGACACACCTGATGATAGAGTGGCAGATATTGTTTTTTTATGATTATATTGCATAGGTATTGATATATACTAATGCATTCCCTACGATTATCTTTGACTGAGTTGCATTGAGATAAGCTGTATCTGTTGAGTCTGAGTGTACTGTAGTATTGATTCCCTTATTTTTTGGAAAGAAAGATGGATATCAGAGATTTCTGTGAAATATTGTATACTACGGTAAGATGAGAATGAGATTGAGTTAAATTATGATGTACTTGTGTTTTCTGATTTAACCGCATTATTGATAATAATATGTTGAACAAGTACAGAACTATTATAGATTCCTTTCAGAAAAATATAAGATTCAGACCAGATAGGAATGATGAGTAGAAATTCCTCGGTAAGGATTCTAGATTTAGAATTCCTTGGATGTCTGTATTGTCTAAGACTCGATTATTACAGAAAGGAGCAGATGGCATCCTTAGGTATTCAGTAAACATACTGAAATCGGAGCCTAGCATTGGCAGATTTGCCAAGTGATGTACGAGTTGGCTGATGTCTGCCAACTAAGATTCCAGAATTGTTTTTTATCAGGAAGATAGATTTCAGAATTGAATTGATACCAGGTACTAGTTGTGTTTTAGAATTCAGTACAGAATGATATTGAATGTACAGAATGACACTGAAAGAATTGAAAGATCAGTGGAAGAGTACCGACCAGGAGTTACATCTGATTTAATGTTTCTCTTTGGCATGTTTCAGTATGTTCAGAGATATTATGATGATTTCATGCTCGTTGTATCTATGATGTTTTGATATACTTACAGCATCTGATTGACTGAATCGAATATCTGAAGATTGTATTGAATACTCTGAGAACTGTGATTATTGTATACAGAAATTATTCAGATATGAATCCTTCTTGGAACAGATTGTATTCAGAATATGCGATATCTGAAGTTAGTATACCAATTAATTTTGACACAGTTGATATCATGATCAGTAGATAAGAATAATACCGATATCAAAAAGAGCAGAAATGTCAGAAATGTCAGAATTTTATGTTTGGTCTGAATTGACAGATTTTCGTATACGATTGTTATTTTATGTGTGCCTTAGTATTGTTATATTTCTACAGCCGTATTCGATACAGATCAATGTGAACCGTTGAGATTATATACAGTTCAATCCGAATCAGAGTTGAATTCGAGAATTTCAGTAGATCAGAAATATAATCAGAATGTCCAGAGCTTAATTTCAATAATCAGAACAGAGCATCGATCAGAGTGACAGATATGTGATTTTATGGTATGAGAATGATTATCTTGTGATGCCAAATGTTTCAGAATTGTACAACAGAATTTGATATCGATAGTCAGAACCGAATACCAGGTAGGTATTTTTCTTTAATTTATATTATTAACTGATTTGTTTGTACCAAATAGTTCGAATCTGAAATGACAGATAGGGTCAGAAGCGCATAGTAATGAATTCAGTTTTCATTCTGGTGACTGAGAATGTATAATATTCGGACAGACAGTTTTGATATAGACAGATTAAATCAGTTATGATAGAATTTATACTAACATGTTGGCAGAATTTGTAATGAAATGTCTGAATCGCCAATAAATGAAGATAGAAAGATAGAAATCAGAAGAGTTATAACAGATCTGGTATATTTCTTACTAGACATGGGGAGTATATTTCGATGAGTTTCGTAATAAGACCACTATAATACTTTCCAGATTGTTATATGATATGAATGTGATTGACAGATTGTTCAATCTATATCTATTAGTTTGTACAAGATGACAAAGATCGATGTCAAAGAAATGGTCAGATTGATCAGAATGTAGAACTAGACTATATCAGATTGTGATTTTGATTGAGTTTGTAATTGTGGCAGAACATACCATGAACTCATTTATATATTATCCACTGACTGATAGAGAGCCAGAGCGTACTATCCAGATATTAAAAGATATTTATGGAGTTGTAGTGGTGGATGCTAGCACTAGTTGATATGACATATTGTCGCTGTGTGAATTATTGTACGATCATAGTTATCAGATAACCAGATGGATAATGAAATAGTTACAGACGATACATTGTACAGTGAGTACTACAGATTTCTTTGGTATAAGAATAATATCTCGGAGATACCTGAGATAAGATCTGATATGGTCAGAGATATGACCAAGGAAATGTAGCTAATTCAGAAGAGAATGAAGATAGCTCAGACCAGACAGACTTAATACGCCAACGTCAGATGATGACGATTGGTATTTGAGGCCGAAGATTTAATATATCCTTTACTGGGATAAACAGATCTGATATCAGCTGATGATATTGATTTGGTATGAGATGTTGATTGGTATATACAGATGTTGTATAGCCAGTATTGTGAGATTGATTCGGTCAGAGTTATTCCGAAGCGTATTATGATATTATGCTCTTGAATTATTATTCCAACTTAGAATCACAGATCCGTACAAGAAAGATATTTTCAGAATGAAGACTATTCTATTATTGAAAATACAGTAAGTTGAGAGGGCCTCAAAGAGACTATCTGAAAGACAGAATTTGTCATGAGATTAAGATTTCAGAATGAATTCATTGAGATGAGTTTCTGATTTAAACTCTATTATACATTTCTTCTGACATGGTGCTTTTCATGTACAAATTGATAGATTGTTTGTGATTTCGAGGACGAAATCATTTCTTAGAGGGGGAGAAATGTAAGGCTTGAGATTTATTAGTCTTCATTGATGTGATATTCGGAAGATATGAGTATGCATGACATGTATTGAGAGGCACTAAATGAGATTATGAGTGTTGCTTGAAGAAAGAGACCGCACCCGCGCCTAGAGAAGCACCGCACCCGCGGTGGATAGGCAGAAAGTTGGCCATTTTTACAGTAGGGTCACCGCGCCCGCGGTCCAGAAGCAGCGCACCCGCGGTGCATGGACAGAAAGTTGAATAGAATTACAGTAGCAACAACGCACCCGCGGTTCCAGAGGCAGCGCACCCGCGGTGCTGCTACAGTGAGGTCAGCGCACCCGCGTTACAGGACTAAACGCACCCGCGGTCGAAGCTTTCGGAAAAGTTGATGTATATCATTACACTGAGCGCACCCGCGGTTATGGAATGAGCGCACCCGCGGTGTGACATGCAGCATGAAAAATAAGCCACGTTTCCTGGTGTTGCATGCAGT